>NC_072785.1:2694936-2904936 GCF_022539595.1 Amphiprion ocellaris
TACAGCTTCATCATCACATTCTCTAATTAATGCTTTGCTCCCACTAACTTCTGTCTTTGTTTAAATGTTAACAATTGAAGGGTTTTTTTGTTTTTTTTTGGACTTTTACAAAAATGCTGGGCTGGAAATTAAGCCTCAGTATCTGGTGGAAGGCTTCAGGTACAGCCTTAATGTGTTCATGTACTGATGTGAACAAGACTGTAATGGGGCATGAAAGAAACTATAAACCTTTGGTGAAAATCCAGCATGTGGAACTGGCGTATCTTCTCAGTTGCAGCACACTGGCAGAGGTAGATACTCCACTAAGTGCCAGCTACTTACTCCTTCTGTATCTACAAATCAAATACTGCTGTGATCACAACAGCAACAAAAACTGTTAAACCATGTCACAGATGGAATGTTCTTTATCAGGGTTTGCTGGCTCACTCACACTCCCCTGGTAGCAGTATTTTAACAAGTTTAAGAGGACTGATACGCACTCTGTATGATGGATAGTTGTCATGTTTCCAGCTGTTTTATTAGGAAATGTTCATTCCACCATCAACTGTCACAAACTGCACTGCTGCTTGTTTTTCTTGTTGACTTCCTCTCCTTTTACTTGTAACAATAACTGCTGATTAGAGCCCACAGGACTTGTAGGAATCTCTCCCCATACTAGGGTACACTCTGAAACCAGGATATCACACCATGTAATGTCACAGAAACTGATGCTAATTGGGGACCAACCCTGCAGGATACAAAGTGTCGAGCAGGCCACCATCATTTACCAGCATATAACTGCTATTTCTGATCATTTTCCTGCTTTTTTTTTGTGGTTTTTGGTCTCATAAGCAGCACCTGGTTTCACTAGCAACAACATAGTGCACTAGCAAGTCTGCAGAGCCTATAGTCTGGTAATAGTGACTGGAAGGCTAATATTTCTTTGTATAGCTGGTTGGCACTGAATTGAACTGTCTGTATGCTGCGTTCTCCATTTGAACTGATAATGTTGATTAAAGAAAAATTATTTGTTTCCATTAATATGCATTTGTGCTGAAGTTTGGGGTCACCCAGACAATTCCATGTTTTCCATGAAAACTCCCACTTTTATCCATGTACTAACAAAACTGCACAAGGGTTTTCTAATCATCAATGAGCCTTTCAACACCATTAGCTAACACAATGTAGCATTAGAACACAGGAGTGATGGTTGCTGGAAATGTTCCTCTGTACTCCTATAGAGATATTCCATTAAAAATCAGCCGTTTCCAGCTAGAATAATCATTTACCACATTAACAATGTCTAGACTGGATTTATGATTCATTCAGTGTTATCTGCATTAAAAAAATAAGGTTTTCTTTCAAAAATGAGGACATTTCTAAGTGACCCCAAACTGGTGAACGGTAGTGTATGTGTAGATGCACTTCTACACACTGTGCAATTTAACAATCTTAAAAGTTTACATCTTGCTCCACTGTACGGCATGAATCTAATAATCTTTGGGCACGACATGAAGTTTGCTCTGTGAAGACTGCACGATGAAGATGCAGCTGGATTGCAGCCGACAGTGTACATGAGTCTACGCGAATGCGCTAGAATAGAACGTCAAGCGTGCGCCGTCCATCGATGAAAAATAAACAACTGAAGCATAAATGGAGCACCTACAATCACAGGGAAACTAGTGAAATGTGTACGGAGCCCTCGCCCTTTTGACATTTATGTGTTTGGAGAGAAATCCCCCCAAAAAAGAGGAGAATATGGACGTGGTCGGAGCTGTAATTCCGCCGTTATGTCCTTCCATGCGTCGTCATTTTTTTGTCCGGTTGTGGTACGGGCTGCAGGACACATCAAAAAGGCTTCTGCTGCCACAACTCTACCAGGGTCTTATTCGTTTAAATTCCACATACTTGTTTTCATGCGTTTGTCACCACAAATCATCTATTTGGGTTTAATGCCAGAGTCGTGCTGATCATTACGTCATTTCATACTACATTTCTATTGGTTAGTTAGTTGATGTAGATCACAGCAGCAGTCACACTGTGAGATGATCACCCCAAATTTCTGACACTGTCAGAATTTTATCAGAGCTTGTCTTTGGTTGCAAGACCATGAAAACGGCCGTCCTTGAACCTGTCTCACAGAGCGACGTAGGACCACCGATTTAGAGCCAAGACCAAAGATATCACCACGATTCTCTCACAATTGTTATCTTTTGTCTGGGACGGCTGAAAATCGCACAGCGCGTAGTGGCCTTTAGGGTCACTATCTGGTTTTAAGCTGAGGTTGATTTTTAAATGCGTTTTTATACTTTTATGACTATTCATAAAAATATGACTGATTATTATTTGTGACATATACGTTCTATACTGGCTATATAAGCAATCAACAATGCAAATGAACCTTTAGCTGTTCTATGTATTTGTCCAGGAATGACTCTGTACAGAAATTCTGTCCCGAACAAAGGCCAACATTGCAATATTACATAATTTCTCTAAAAACTACATTTAGGCTAATTAGAACAACAGCAAAGCCAGCACATAGAATCAAGCTGAATCCTCAATGAGTACCTTATCTGTTTTTATGGCTTTCCCACACTTTTCAGCCATATACAAAGGACTTATTTAAGCATAGGCAAAATGGTAATAAAAAAGAAAAGAATGACCAAACAGTCAGAAAATTATTTTATAGTAAATTATCATGGACTAGTAGCAAAAAACATGAGTTAAAGATGTGGATAGGTGCATGACATGGACACAAGACTTTAAATCAGTGGTTCAGTTTTCAGCCTTCCACCTGATGTCTTTCCACACATTTCCTGTCTTCCTTCACTTTTATAATCTGATGCAGGTAATAATGCACAAAAAAGAAAGGTACAATATCTAGGAGCAGCAGACTTACAGGTGGTGTCTGAGTGTGTTACCGAAGCAGCAGACTCCTACATTGCTGCTGTCATGTGTGAATTTACATTGTGGTCATTTTTAACAGTTGCTTTCATTTAAACTCATCTAATGAAATGGGTGGATCATTGTTAGGTCAAGTGTGGACAAAGAAAATGACAGATGACTTAATTTATTTTTGTCTTTTGCAAAAATTATGACTGCAAAATGCTGCTTGTTTCCCACTGCCCCCGGAGAGTCCAGACACCCACTTTGTGATCCCTTGGTTTAATAGACCAGTTCACCACCTCCAATACTGAGCATGTTTCTGTCAAAAGCCGTGTTTAGAAAGAACCAGCACTGCCCTGAGGGAATTCCTGCCCTATCATTAAACCTCAGGATGGACTTTCATTGAATTTTTATTTGAGGTAGAATTCAGGGAAAAAGCAAACTGCAGAAGAATGTTGCTGTAAAACAATTGTACTGAAAAATGATTCGAATTTGAAATAGATCAACTGAGATAACAAAAGGGTCATAGCATATTTATTTAAAGTGTAGCCCCCTCTCTTTCACTAATTTTGCACTGTATTTGAATGCATATTTAGTTTTTTTTTCAACATTAAGCTCATGACATTTCATATCTCCACCTGAACACACAGGTACCACACACATGTTCTATCTGTTGAACAGAGTCCATACAACCTGCTACATACAGCAGTGAAAGCTCATAGATCCTCTACCTGCTTTATTATGTGTGTGGTTCTTGGCTGCAGCGATTTCCAACACTTCCAGGCCTCTTGTTGAGAGCAGCTTTGGGATTTCTGCCTGCAAGCGAGCCGGGCTGGAGGTGTTGGCAGGGGAAGGCAGTGCTGACTTTCCCCAGTGGATTGCGAGCCATCAACTCCCTCCACCCAGCTGAGAGGCTGCTAGCTGGCTGGCCCTCAGTCTAAAGCCAGTCCCCAGTCAGCCATCCCAGGCCATAACACACACTTAGAAACCAACAGTAAGAAACAACTCTGCCTTCCAGTCGATCCGCAGCACCCTCATGCACTTGAGCACATGCAAACACAAACACAATTTTTTCCTAATCTGGATGAATTAATTAAACATGCACACAAAATGCCAACTGCATGTGTTTTTGAATCTACATGTATGTTTGCACATGAGAGACTTGTTTTTCATTTCTCCCTCACGTGTGGGCCAAGGGCTTGGTGGGGGTATAAACAGGGAGAAGTAAAGCAAGGGCAGAAGAACAATGGTGTAGGTCCTTAATGGAGTTATTACATCCATCTCCCCCTTAATGTTCCATAATAAGACTATATCCTAGCCTTAAGGAATTCACTCCAGGAGATACTATCAGCATTCGTTTGGGGAATAATCAACAAACTATCTTATCTACCTAGCCGCAGACTTCTTGATAGCTAGTTTCACTGCGTGGATATCTGTTGCCTAAGGGTTTTTTTCCCCTTTTTTTATTAACACTCTGGTGCTTTTTCCGCTCAGAGGATCTACTAATTTATGTATTCATTCTTTTTTGTCTCAACTACAAAGGCAGTACATGTCCCAGTTCTTTATATATTTCCCTCAGCTGTTGGATCTTGAGCCTACTTGCCAGGCAACACAGTGTAACTTGCGTAAACTGGTACCGCCTATACTCCCAACATGCCTCAGAAGTTTTTTGTTTTATTTTTTTTTCCTTTTGTCGGTGTCCAGTGAGTATGTGAGCCTTTTAGCACATTCCTTTTAATGACTTTTTTTTTTGGCCACATTACTTGAACACACTTTCAGACTTTGCCATTCCTGGGCAAGTGAGAGGTTATTTTCAAGCACTTTGATGAGTTCCAAGCAGAACTGAAATGTTTATTGTCTGACTTTGTGTCAGAACACTGTGTTGTTGCACTGAAGCGCTTCCAAACTTGTGTGCTGAATTTCTGTGCCATGGACAAGAGTACATGGCAGACCCCAAAAGTAATACATAATAATCTTGTTGGACTTCTGACTGTGAAAAAGTGTCCTCTGACAACTCACAAACCAGCGCCACACTGTCAAAACAATACAGTAATGGCATAGAGGAGTTGTTCTGAGCTTTCAGTCCATTATAGGCTTGGAGCCGTATCACAGGATGATTATTTATGGATTTTCAGTTCAGCAAAGTAAAAAAAAAAAAAAATTTAAATGAGGAGTTGGTTGAGTTTACAAGTTGTAATTAGCTCCATGCTATCAAACTAAAACATATTAAAATTAGATTATCTTAGTGTAGATTATTATTAGTAAAAAGTGTTAGTCTTAATGAGTGTTGATGATTAGTGACATCAGCAATAGACTGCTGACATCAAATTTTAGTGTTAATAGTCAAGATAGTCTAATAAACAATAGATAGTATGGTGTAGTTGGATTTTTCAGTGTTAGTTTTTATTCTTTGGACTCTTGTGTGTTGTTTACAAAAAGTCTAGAAGAGTATGAAAGTTGAAATGGGTTAAAGTAGAAAAATAGTGAGCTTTTTTTATTTCAAGCATGTAGTCAAAGACAGTTACCGTGGCTTTGAAAACAACAACACATTTTTCTGATTACTTAGCAGGCTCTTCAGTGCTAGCCTTTCACTTGCAACATTAATTATTTGGTCACATCAGTGTGAGTGACTTTTAAGTTCTTACATTCTTGTTGGTAAAATTCAATACACAAAACATCAGAGTTACAGTCACCCAGTTTAAGCCAAGGAATATTTATGTGGGAAAAGAAAAGTCACTGGTGAACAATCAGGCCAACTGGCCTTTCTGTAGACTTTCTGTATTTCCAACAGATTGAGGAATCTCTTCCTGTAGGGGCAGACAGTCTGGTTTGTAGCTTCTCCAGGCTTCCTCCTAACCAGTAAGTTGGCTGGAGTGGACATCAACTGAAAACTGGATTCATCCCTGAAGAGAACCTTAGTCCAGTCATCAACAGTCCAATCCTTATGATCCCAGCAAAGAGTAACTGGACTTTCCTCTGCCTTTCCTTGATGAAGGGCTTCTTCCTGCCCTGTGGGACTTCAGACCAGCTTCAACAAGTCGCTTTCCAACTGTCCTTCCTGAACAAATCACATTTCTCCACAGTGTCCACTCATTATTAAGGTCCATGGAGGTCTGAGGATGATTCCTGTCATCTGGTGGATAGAAAGACGTTTCCTGACCAGCTAGCAGTTTAGTAGAACCATGTTGAGCTTGTTTTTTCTTGGTGTAATGAACGGCTGTCTTGGAGATCTTCAGTTTTTTCGCTACCTGTCTCTCACTCATGTTAATTTCCAGCAGTGCCAAGATGGCTGCCTTTGTGGCTTCACATAATTCTTTAGTTTTAGGCATTATGTGAGAGCTGACAACTTCTGAGTTGTGCTACAGCTTGAATGTAAGCAGGAAACCACTCTAGACCTTTACATGTGCTGCTGATGGCATGAAATGTTCTCTTATATACCCTGGGAATACAGTTCATGTCAAACAGGACATGAAGTATTATGGAATCAGCTGCATTTTTCAGTTATTCTTCAGGTAATACACTTTAGTGGTACCAGGCATTGAAATGAGCAAGAAATTGAAGAAAACAACAGTGGACTAATAACTTTTTCCATGACTATATAACTAAAATAAACAGATCAGCTCATAGTTGTGAAACAGAACCTCCAGCATAATGAACTGGAAAAAATATGGCTTCAGGCAATACCCTACTGTTAATACATTGGGAAAGTACATATTGATCTTCTCCTAATATGCATGTAATGATTTTTACTCTGTACTGTGTCGTGAGCATCTTTGGCACCAAAATATCTTTGACGATGAATTAAGTTCTGTCTTATCTGATTTTCATGTTGTAGCTACAGCAATGTGAGCATTATTTGGGCTTCTGCTCTAAAGCCTTCTTGAATAATAGATTTTAACTGGATCTTTTGAGTTTCAGTTATTAGTAATAAGAAATAAACATAAATAGGTTTACTAAGAGGCTTGAAAAAAAAATCCAGAATAAAAACATTGACTCCACAATGGATTCATATTAAACAGAAGGCCATTTTTATATGACTTAAAAGAATAAACAGACTCCATGCTACTTAAAAAGGGATACATAAATTCAGCACAAGGCATTCCTGTTTGTATGTTTCACAGCTTAATAAACTTCTCATCATGCGAGTTTTCCTCTCTCTTATACTTCATTATTTAGGTTTGAAACATGGTATAGGAGCGAGTGATGTGGGCTTGTTACAGGAATGGTTGTTAGTTTAAAAAACTGAAAAGAAAAAGGTTTGGCTGCTATTTTTGGGAAACCAATCATTAATACTGCATAAATGCATGTGTGAGTGGACTGTACTGCTGTCCTTGTCTCTACATGACTCAGAGTTACAGATGACAGTGTACTGTGATGATTATACATGTACACAAATGATGTTGCCACCAGTTGTTTTTTTTCCAGCTGCCAGGAGCAGCATCAGTGGCTGCCCACTTGTGAATGCTGACAGATTTTCCTGTTTGTATGCACAACCAAGCCGGTGCTGGGATTTTTACCCAGGTCTCTGTGGTGGTGGACGCTAGTGTCACAAGCACAGCTGTGAAAAATCAGCTCTGTGGCACTTGGTAGCCTAATAGTTAAAGCACATAACTGTAACATCCACAGATAATTCCTGGCCAGACGGGACTTCATTACATGCTATGCCTTCCTTTCACTGCCTACATTTGACCTGTCACTGTAAATGAAAGAGGAAAAAGAAAAAACTTATGCAACAAGAATTTCTGACGCAAGAACTGAAGTAATTACACGTTCATGCAAGATTGTTGCTATCAACATACAGTACATGTTTTGTATGGCAGAATGCTGGTCTCAGTGGTAAAATGCACTGCTTGTGGATTTTATAAACCCGCGAGTGTCTGTGATTCAAGAAAACTTGCAATACTGAAATGGCTGAAGTGGCTTCTGACTGTGGTAAGTACATATTCAAGTTAAGATTTCTAATGCAAAGTAATGGGGAAAGGAAGCCAATGAAATTACAGTCATCCACTTACAATTATCCTCTTGCAAAATCTAAATTACTCTTTGAATCACTGAAACTGCTGGCGTGTTAATACCAGTCAGCTGAAAATGTTGGAAAATTCTCATTTGTGTTTTTCTTCTGTGCACCTGCTGGAGAGGATGCAGGTCAGCAGCAGACACATGGCATTGTTCATTCATCTGGGAGAGCCCCGTTGGCAGCGTTTGTATCGGCTCCATCTATAACCAAGGCCACTTAATCAGTCAGCCCAGACACTTTGTCCCTCAGGTCGAAGTCACCACTAACCCTCTTTAAATCCTTACGAAGCCTCTCTGTAGACTTCCTTACTTACTTGGCTTGGCATGGTGACATGACATAGTGTAAGCAGTCAGTCTGCTGGTTCAACTCCCTGCCATTCTGTCAGTCTGACTGTTGCTGGCCTGCATTGCATGAATAACGTTGGCAATAAGCTACTGCAGACAGCATGACGGTAGCTGCAGGATGTTTGTTATTAGGAGTATTTTGAAAGTTACACAACCCACAAGATCATAACTGTCTGATTCTATTTTCTCACCTTGTGTTGTATTTGCAAAATAGTTGAAGTCCCTGGCCAGGTTGTATGTGGAATTTTCCACTGAAGACTAAGAACAGTAAAACATTTTTGATTTAGGTCTTTGGATTTTGCTAATTGGAACCTAATATGACCCTACTTTGTTTTCTGTCATATGTTTCATGTTACAGTGTCAATTGTAAATATTAAAAATAGCCAAGAGTTTCGCATAATAAATCAAAAAGTCAAAAGCTCAGGCTCCATTTGCTGTGAATAGTAGATTTCAAGCAATTGTTACTTTACCGAGGAATACAGCGGAGTTATGTGATGACTGGTGTTGGTCTGTCTGTCTCTGTCTGCCTGTCTGTCTGTCTGTCTGTCTGTCTGTGAGCAACACTTCTCAAAAACAAACTAACGGATTTAGATGAAATTTTCAGGGAAGGCCAGAAATGACACAAAGACCAAGTGATTAGATTTTGACAGTGATGCGGCTTATAGTCTGGATCCACAAATTTGTTCAAGATTTCTGTATCATTGCGAGATAGTAGCACAACGTCACTGTAACTATGACTACAAGTCACATGTTTGCGATCCTACTACAAATCGACCGCTGCAGACTTACTGGGACTTATCTGTGAGAAATCATACAAGGAACAACTGATTAAATTGTGGGGGTGTTTCTGAGTCCCATCAATTCCCGCCGCCCGCTACATGTTTAGGTCAGGAAATTCGGTATCTGTACATAATGTACACATGGACAACATACGCCTGTGCTCAGCACAATGTCATTTTGTTTGTGGGTATATCTATATTAAACGGCCATGTTCAATGTTTCATGATTTCTGATCATCGCTAACTAATAAACAATTGCTACATTTCTAAAAAAAAAAAAAATTTTAAAATGCTACATTTCTGACAATGCTATATGGGGGAATGAACAGCCTTGATGGAGTACTGCGCTAGTGCTTTTCTAGTTTCTACTTTTCTATGTTGTTTTATTCAACCTAAGCAGAAAAAAAGTAGACAAAATGAATTTCTTTAGAAGTATCTGAGGAACAGGCCAGTACAGCTCACCAGCACTGGCTTCTGCCCCTCAGCAGGCTTCTGGATGTTGGCCAGTCAGAAGAAAGAGGGCTTTAAGGGAAGGGTGCCTAAAAGAGACAGGCGTTAAAATGCCATGTTTCAGATATAGGAGGAAGTGAATGGCTGTACAGAAGGCCAGTATAAGAGAAATATGGATTCTTTTTGAACTGTGATTAATGCAAATCAACTCTGATGCAGTCCCAGGATGAAAATATAGAGTTGAAAATGAGCATAATATGCCCCCTTTAATGCTAAAAACCCCTGATAATTTAGACATTCCTGCAAAAAACCACTGCATTTTATCACTGCATACTATTAAATTATTCTCAGTGCATCATCACACATATGAGGTGCAATCAAAGAGGTCTGAGTCTGCATGTGTGAAAAGCAAATGGCATACCTGATGTAAATTTAGCCACCATCCCTGTCGAAATGCTCAGCTTGTGCAGTGATACACTGCTCCCAGTGCTCCCGCAATGCTTAGAATGCGCTCTGGAAGCCCTGTTCTATAAACTGTGACACACACTGGATCTCCTTCACTGTAGAGACTGCTGTTAGATCTCTGGGTCTTAGCTGGAGAACCACCTCTCATGATGCTCCTCAATATGAAGGTTTGGTTATCCCATGTCTGTTGATGGAAATCCTCCCAGACTTTCACAGGATTCTACTTCTGCAGGTTCATGGTGAAACAGCAAATACACACCTGTAAGTGACCACAATGGTGGAATTCTGAGTCAAACCTGTTGTATGCATATGCACAGGACTTTTTGATCACATTTCATGCAGTAAAACAGCCCAAAGTTTTGAAAGTTCATCTCCTTCATTTTTAAACATTCTCGACATAAAAAACATCCATCCTTTTTATGAGAAAAATGACTCACCTCCTTAAAAACAGATTGCAGTCCTGACATTCAGTTTCATTTTCTTTGAAAATTAATTTGTGTTGTAGTTTACTTGTTATAAGTTTTAGTCTGTGGGATGCTTGACAAACAGTAGCAATCATAGTCTTAGGACTGTGCCTGACTATTTTGTTGTCAAGTTCCATTTTTTTCTGTTTCATATGATATCAATGACTGTATAATATACATATATAAAAGAAACAAGACTTTTTACTGTCATAACTTACAGCATATTCATCCAGCATTATAATTTTTTTCTTTTTTAAGAGTAATTGCCTTCTAGTACATTCCTTAAATGAGTGTAAAAGCCAGTGTGCTTCTGGCATTAGAGTTTACCTTTTCAAAATGGACAATATACTCCATATCATTTTGCGCAAAGGTGCAAATAATTTTGCCAGCACAGTAGGATCTCTGTGAATTAAACAGTTATGGGTTTAATCAGTCCATTACAGTAGGATCTTTAAATACGGCACAGTGAAGTCATTAATATGTTTGTTGTTTGGTCCACAGAATCCTTCAAAATTCTTCTGACAGAGATGCAATTGCTAAACTCTAAAGATAACTTTCATTTAAAGGATAAACCCATGGCGCCACCGTTCTTTTGATCTGCTGTTTTGTTTTCAGTACATTTCCAGAGAAGTTATTAATAAATAGTGTACTGACTGGATGAAAGCTGCTGAAGGCATCATCAGCAAATGAACTGATTCGGCTGCTGTGAAGCTAATTTTGTTGGGTTGGGGGTTGGAATTGTTGTCTTTTCAGGTTAAAATTTAACTTTACCAAAGGTGTTTCATGTTAAAAGTCAAATAATTTATATAATTCAATTCAATTCAATTTTTCAATTCAGTTTTATTTATATAGCGCCAATTACAGTCAAATTGTCTCGAGACACTTTACAGAACCCATACGCCTGAACCCCCAGAGCAAGCCAAAAGGTGACAGTGGCAGGAAAACACCCTTTTAACAGGGAAAAAAACCTCAAGCAGAACCCGGCTCTAATGTGGGGGGACCCATCTGCCTGCTGGCCGGGCGGGTTGAGGGGGACAGAAGAGGTAGAGAGGTAGAGGGATAGAGGGGTAGAGATAGAGAGGTGGGGGGGACACAAGGACCATAAAACACACAGTTTGACACATGCATGATAAGACAGATGATACATGCGAAATACAACTAACATGGAAACTAATTATAGTTTACTGCTATGGTGTACAGCTCTGACATTAAATATACTACATATATAGCTGGTGGTAAATTCAAAAATATGTAGATGAGCAAATCAAGTATAGTAAGTGCAATGCAGAGTAGATTGATGGAAATGGGCAGCTGGAAGCAGTGGGCTGGAGGAAGGTCAGCAGCAGCATCCCACAGATGGAGATTAGGCCAGTTGGTGGGAGAACAACCACAGATCTGAAGCATCCAGCTCTGGGACCAGGGACACTCAGAGAAAGGACACAGGGAGAAACAGAGTGAGTGTAATGCAATAATGGTATATATAGTAAATACATAGGTAGTTAGAGAAGGGCTCAGTGCATCCAGAGAGGTTCCCCAGCAGCCTAGGCCTATAGCAGCATAACTAGGGGCAAACTAAAGGACGTCAAGAGGGGAAGTCAGTTGTGCAAATGAAAACACCAGCTCACCCCGTCAGGGTCACCCAGTCAGCCCTAACTATAAGCTTTGTCAAAAAGGAAAGTTTTAAGCCTGGTCTTAAAAATAGAGAGGGTGTCCACCTCCAGAACCCAAACTGGGAGCTGGTTCCACAGGAGAGGAGCTGATAACTGAAGGCTCTGCCTCCCATTCTACTTTTAGAGATTCCAGGAACAACAAGTAAGCCTGCAGTCTGAGAGCGAAGAGTTCTGCTAAGATAATATGGTACTATCAGGTCTTTAAGATATGATGGAGATTGGTTGTTAAGAGCTTTATATGTCAGAAGAAGGATTTTGAATTCTATTCTAGATTTAACAGGGAGCCAATGAAGAGAAACCAATATAGGAGAAATATGATCTCTCTTGCTAACTCCCATCAGTACTCTGGCTGCAGCATTTTGGATCAGCTGTAGATGTTTCAGAGAGCTATTGGGACAACCTGATAATAAGGAATTACAGTAGTCAAGCCTAGAAGTAACAAATGCATGGACTAGTTTTTCTGCATCACTCTGAGACAGGATGTTCCTGATTTTCACAATATTTGTCAGGTGGAAAAAGGAAGTCCTACAGATTTGTTTTATGTGTGAGTTAAAGGACATGTCCTGGTCAAAGTTAATGCTGAGGTTCCTCACAGTAGTACTGGAGGCTAATGTAATGCCATCCAGAGTAACTATATGCTTTGAAAGCGAGTTTCTAAGATGTTTGGGGCCAAATACAATGACTTCAGTCTGGTCTGAATTTAGTAGTAAGAAATTATAGGTCATCCAGGTCTTTATGTCCTTAAGACAATCTTGCAGTCACACTACTGTACTGTATACACTACTGTTCAAAAGTTTGGGATCACTCAGACAATTTCATGTTTTCCATGAAAACTTCCACTTTTCTCCATGTGCTAACATAACTGCACAAGGGTTTTCTAATCATCAATGAGCCTTTCAACACCATTAGCTAATACAATGTAGCATTAGAACACAGGAGTGATGGTTGCTGGAAATGTTCCTCTGTACCCCTATGGAGATATTCCATTAAAAATCAGCTGTTTCCAGCTAGAATAGTCATTTACCACATTAACAATGTCTAGACTGGATTTATCATTCATTTAATGTTATGTTTATTGGAAAAAACACTGCTTTTCTTTCAAAAATAAAGACATTTCTAAGTGACCCCAAACTTTTGAACAGTAGTGCATCTAATACAGAAGTATCTAAAATAATTATGGTTTGTGGTGCAGTGGTTTAAAAATAATGCAGAGAAAAGCAAAGGCAGTAGTAGTACCTGTGTTTGTATTGTGTTGTTACTAGCTCACCAAACACCTTCAGTATAATACACATAGTTTATTGGGATGAACATAATCAACATATGACCCTAGACTCCTTTTCTTTTCATCAAATTGTAACTTAGATTTTCTGCTATCATAAATATAGTCTCACAGTGATCTTTCTTTGCTTCCTTTCCTTTTTAAGGTCTTTGTTTAACAAATGTTAAATCTCAACTGCTTAAATTGCAGAAAAATCACTTTGCTGCCCTGTGACATGTACAATATTTCAAGCTGTGGCTTATTCACAACTTGATTTAGATTTTTATTGCTCCAATAAGAAACTTACAGCACTAAATATACACTGCACTGGTAGTTTTTTGGAAACCAAAGCCCTTTGAAATGTTAAACACAGACAGAATAGATTCCTATTTCTGTCAGTGTTTTGTTCCAAACAGATGTTTATGCTTTGTCTTTGAATACTCGCAAACAGCATCATTAATGTTTTCACAAGCATAACAACTTTCTACATAATGCTAAGACAAAAGGCTATTTTATAACTGCTAATAGAGTCTTTATCTGAACTGATGAGCCATTCCAAATTCCCTGCTGTCAAAATTATTTTCAGACACAGGCGTGCCTTTGAAGGGGAGTTCTATTTCACAATCCCATGTCTGTTATCTGCTACCCTGTTGACAGATTTGTTTCCTGCGGTAAATTAATGTCCGCATCGGATATCATTACTACTGAAAAAAGAAAAGAATTCATCATGAGTTTTTTGTCTTTTTTTTCATTGTTATGTAAATCTTGCTGTCTTTACATATTGTCTTGTTGGCATTAAAACTCTGAAAATAATTACTAGATATGCTACAACAGCACTCACCTCGAAAAGAAGCAATGAAATGGCTAATGAAGTTATGATGCCATAGCTAAAATGAAGGTATGGGACAGATACTGTAGGTATTTATGGTTAATACACACAGATGTGGTTGCCTGGCATGTGAGGGAAAGATTTACACTGCAGACTTCTTCAGCTGCTTAATGCATTACGGTCATTAAACCAGGTGGATTTTAATAATTGCAGGGCAACATACTGCGAACACAGGCATTTAGACATAAATACTAGTGATTACAAAGCAATCAAGTTGAAACTTGGGGGACATCTATAAGCATGCTGCTGCCTCGACTGCGTTTCGTAGCTCGATCTACATCCCACTCGTTCAGGACACACCACTGTGTACTTTTTAATCTAGTTTCTTGGCCTTTATGAAGCCTAAAGAGACAGCAGCAGTGGTTGATTTTTATTTACGAAGCAATAAGGGGTAAACTCCCTTTTTATTTGTGTAATTTTCTGTCACTTACCAACAGCTGTCATGATTTTCACTCATTTAAATGGCTACTATACAGAGAGCTCAGGATTTGCTCTGAACTTTTTAGAGTGGCCTTATTTTGCTCACTGGTCCTGGAATATCCCTCAGAACACACTACGGATCATCATGTTGTCGCAGTGGCAGACTTAACAGATGTGTAACTGAAGAGCGTGTTGAAGAAATTTAACTCTCAGTCCTTCAAAGTTTGCTGTAGTGGTGTGTTTTATTGATATTTCAATAATACGGTGGGGTTACTAACGCAGAGTATAGGTCTGTGAAGGTTAGCCAACCAAGAACATTTGCAGAGTCCTCATGTTACAAGGAAGGTCAGAGAGTGGGTCAAAGGGTAGAGGAGGGGCTATATGTAAGTACACGAGTGAATAGTGATTAATTTGTGATTGCTCATCAGTAACAGAAGGTAATACAACAAGGAACAAAAGGTAATAGAATCAAGAGGTCTGGCAGACAACAAAAGGTAAGAGGGGGGTCGTGACACTAGAAGGTATCTGTAGCAAAGATGTGCTATTTTCTTCATCAAGTGCAATCGCTACTCCGAAATTCAATTTTGTTTTGTGTATTTTAATCCCCTTGGTTGTATTAATGTGTAATACTTTTGTCAGCTGTTGTCATGCTTGATTTCATAAGCTTTTGTAACTTATTAATGGTGTGTCTTCTTGGCCAGGTCTCGCTCAAAAAACAGATTTTAATCTCAAGGGACTATTTAGTTAAACAAGTAAAGCACTCAGAGAGCGCAGTACTCCACCAAGGCCGCTCACCTGTTGTATGATTTGCAACGGATAAGTCCTGATAAGTCCACAGCAGTCGTTTTGTAGTAGGATTGCAATCATGTGATTGTCAGCAGGTAGTTGACGTAGTGTTCACTTGTTGTCATAGCCATAGTAACATCGTGCTGCTATCTCAAAATGATACAGAAATCTTTAACAAATCCATGAATCGAGACTATAAGCCGCATCACTGCCAAAATCTAATCACTTGGTCCTTGTGTCATTTCTGACCTTCCATGAAAAATTCATCGAAATCTGGACCGTTTTTGAGTAATGTTGCTAACAGACAGACAGACAGACAAACCAATGCCGATTGTCACGTAATTTCTCTGCCTTCCTTGGCGGAGTAATAAGTTAAGTAAAAGATAAAAGATTCAATGAATTAAATTAAAAACTGGGCACTATCGTGGAATGCAGATATAACGAAACAGACTCATGTTTTGTCCCTCACACCACTCTTAGATCATGGAATAATCTCTCTTTTTCGTGCTTGTGGTATTGAAATTCATGTTTATTTGTCCAACCAGCTTTTTGCTGTCCCTGCTTTATCCTGTAGAGGGACGTGGGGATGCTGAAGTGTATCCTAGTTGACACTGGGAGAGAAAGGAACATTTATTTGTCTACACTACATATATACAGGGCTGGATTATGTATTTTCAGACTGTATGACAAGGCAGTAACAATTACAAATTCTCTACATTCTACAAGCTTTTGGATTTAAAAACGTAATTAGCTTCATAAGCAAAAGTGAAGCATTTTGTCTCAACATGCCCCATTACAAACAAACATTAGCAGTGCACTACATTACAGCACTAACAAATGAATCCAGCCAGCCAATACACACTGCAGCACTTCAAAACTTCAGCCAACTCCGGTGGGAAGAATACAGTAACTCGGAACACCCTGCATTAAGGGGCTGTTTTCCACTGCTGGAGACATAAATCTTCTTTTTTAATTGTTGAACCAGAGATGTTGATCAGTGATCATAAAATATCACTTTTATTTCATCATTTTCATGCAGAAAGATGACTGCAAGATTCCAAGTTTTCCAAGTTAACACAGTCCACTTATATAACCATTTAACTGCAGCAAATAAAGCAAGAAAAGCACTCAGAGACTGCTCTACTCCGCCAAGACTGCTCACTCGTTGTATCATTTCTGATGGCCGAAAAAAATTTGTGGCACAAATCATGGCACTATAGACTGTGGCCATTTTATATAGATGTACCCACAAACAAAATGACCTTGTGCTGAGCACAGGCGTGTGTTATACATGTGTACGTTATGTACGGATACTGAATCGCGTCACCTAAATATGTAGCGGGTGGCAGGAATTGATGGGACTCAGAAACACCCCCACAAGTTAATGAGTTGTTCCTTGTATCATTTCTGATGGATAAGTCCTGATAAGTCCTCAGTGGTGGATTTGTAGTAGGATCATAATCATGTGATCGTCAGCAGGCAGCTGATGTAGTGTTCACTTGTTGTCATGGTTACAGTGACGCTGTGCCGCTATCTGGCAATGATACAGAAATCTTTAACAAATCTGTGCATCCAGACTATAAGCCGCATCACTGCCAAAATCTAATCACTTGGTCCTTGTGTCATTTCTGACCTTCCCTGAAAATTTCTTTCAAATTCATTCGTCGTTTTTGAGTAAAGTTACGCACACACAAACAGAAGGACAAACGTATGGCAATTGTCACATAACTGTTCCTTGATGGAGTAATAATGGCAAAAAAGCTGCACACTCTCTCTGCTGTTTTTCCTTTTTTCTTGGTCAGACAGTGAACCTCATCAAAAACAGTTAGCTTAGCTGTCAGTTATGTTTCATTTGCTGCTCAGTGGACAGTGGCAGGAGTCAGTGGTTTTGCACTCATGAACTGGAGTTAAAGTAAAAATATAGTGCTTTATCAAATCAAAAACCGTTTGAGTAGAGAATCAAGTTATGACATTTAGAACCAGAATCAAAGTGAACTGCATATTTGCCAAAGTTTCCCGTCTCTGTTATTCAGTTCTATTCTCATTAGCAGGCTATTCACAGACCATGACCTGTACAGCCTTTCTGCCTCCACTGCCTTGTCACAATACGCTATTTCATTTTAAAGCAACGCCTGACAAAAAATAGAAATAAAACAAAACAGTGCATTGTTTAATACGCCCACGCATGTTTTTTTACACATGAATTGCAATCACAATGGGAAGCATACTTGTGAGCACCGTCTAGTTTCCAATAAAGGCTATTTTTCTTTATTATTCTCACACTATTCATTGTTTTCTTGTCTAATTTCACGCATTTTTCAGCAGCATGGGACATTCTTTCATGCTACTACTACCTAAGGCAGAAAAGTATTCGTCAGGTATTTAAAACTAGGCAAAAGTCACACTGTGAGAGGATAGACTGTTTGCACAATGGCCATTGAAAGTAGCCTGCATCTAATGCGTGCTTTGTTAGAAAGATGAGTGAGTCATTTTATTTATTTGAACATTTTTAGGCTTTAGTTAGACATTAGGAAATGCAGCGGTCACTTTTCTTGTGCACACTTTGCCTTGCTTCCCCAACAAACTGTGCATTATTGAAAGAGATCTCCCGATTAAATAGCCCACTAACATCCTAGTGAGAACATTAATGGTGGATATTACTTCTACCTGTATATTGTAGTGAACTGCCATTAAAAGGATCGCTCCATATGAACAGCATCAAGTGGCGATGGACTCATTTCACTGACTGCTTGACGATGTTCACTTGTCCAATGATCAATATGATCAGCCACAACATTAAAGCCATGGCAGGTGAAGTGAATAAAATTGATCGTCTTATTACAACCCAATGTTCTGCTTGCAAACCTTTGGTCCTACCATTTATGAAGGTGTTACTTCAACGCATGCACCCACCTAAACATTGTTGTAGATCAATCACATCCCTGATGGCAGCTACACCCTCCAATAGCAGCACCCTCTGCCAGCAGGGGGAGCTAAGTGTTGACCTGGCCATCAACCTCCACATACCTCACTTTCCGAGGTCATCAACAGAAGTCCTGTTCTCTGACAGGCCAGAGCTCTCTTGGCGACATCTACACAGTAATAGCAGAAGGTTTTAAAGATGTGACTGTACAGTGTGTCTTTTTCTAGTACTCAAATTATACTGTAGCACTGTTGACTCACAACTAGAAGGTCCTGGGCTTGGTTCCCAGCCTGAGGTCTTTCTGTGTGGAGTTTGCATCCAAACTCCACACACAGTAGTGTTTCTACATTGTCCATTGGTGTGAATGTGAGTGTGCTTGGATGTCTGTTTCTACAGTATGTGTGGCCCTGTAATAAACTACTTACCTGTCCAGGTTGTCCTCTGCCTTCATCCTAAATCAGCTGGGATAGATTCCAGCCCCCATGTGACCCTACAGAGGACTAAGCAGTGTATAGATAATGGATGGATGGAAGTTATACTGTGTGAACCTGGTAATATGTCAGAAAACAAAATCACAACATCCATCCATCCATCCATCCATCCATCCATCCATCCATCCATCCATCCGTCCATCCATCCATTATGTAGACACAGCTTAATCCTCACTAGGGTGGCGGGGGAGCTAGAGTCCATCCCAGCTGACTGAGGGTGAAGGCAGGGGACACCCCGGACAGGTCACCAGTCTACCACAGGGCTACACATACTGACAAATAATCACTCTCACATTCACACCTATGGTCAATTTAGAGTTACCAATTAACCTCTGTATGTTTTTGGACTGTGGGAGGAAGCTGGAGAACTCGGAGAAAACCCACGCATGCACAAGGAGAACATGGAAACTCCATGCAGAAAGATCCCAGGAAGGCCAGGACGTGAGCTGGGGTCTTGTAGCTGCAAGGCAAAAGTGCTAACCACCGAGCCACTGTGCAGCCCATATCACAACATTAATAGCAATATTTTTTTAATATCAATACAACAGTTCATGTCAAATATTCAAACTGATTCTCAGTGCACTGACAACTCCAACAGTGCAAACTATTCAAACGTGTGTAAAAAAAAATAATAAAAATTTGGTCAGCAGAAGTTCAAGAAATAAACTGATAAGATGACATCATAACAGCAAGCTGGCGCTGTTCTGCTCCATATAAATCTAGGTGGAAGTTATTGTGTCTAATTTATGCATTCATGAGAGGTGGTTGGTATGCGGAAGAGTCATGGAAATCCATTTAACAAATTATGTAACAGCCTTGTTCTTAATGGCTCAGTGAGGAGACATGTTCTGAATGTTTCCATGGTTTCGGTTGTTTTTACTGACTGCTGAATTTGTCTTCAACAAAACGAGTCATACCAACCTTTACAATTGTTGTCAGCCCCAGGGACTGGATTGGTTCCACTAAACTTGGTAATTATCATGATAGTGCTACTTTTATTGCTTCTTTTTGCTGCAAGACACATGACAGAAATGTTTAGATAAGTTTAATGTATCGTGTATAGTCTGTATTTCACACTGGCTTAAATATGTTGATGATCTGATTATTAACTCCATTAAACTCTATAGTCTTAAATCCACCAGATGGGAATTCCACTAATTCTCTTCAAGGTTGACAAGTTCGTCCTCTTCACCATTAAAATGCTCCCCAAACAGCAGCTTGAAAGTTGAAATCACTGTGGCAGTAAACCTTTTCAGAGAAGAAAACTACAAGATGGCTTTTTATCAGCATGCAGAATGTACTTTAACACTATTTTTCTGCAGTGGAAGCAGTGTCACTGTGTTGAGCGAATGAATGGATTGTAAATTAAAATGTGTGGCAGTCAAATTGTTGGGACCCCAAAAAGCTTGTGCTGGCCCTGGGTAAATGCATTATGCTGTAAGAGGATTTGGCAGAGAATACAATTTGAATGGTTTGTTTTCCTTCTTCCCTCAGGTCTTTAGCTGCAGTTTTATTATCTGAGGGAATTCTGTTCTCGCCACAGTTGGCCTGATTTTGTATGCTATGTCGACAAGAGCCTCAGCTGATTGAATCTGTAACTGCACAGAGATCGAGAAAGATGTTTACTAGCTTGATTCAATGATAGAATTTTACAACTATCACTTTAGACTGCGATGTTTCTGCTCCTGCTTTTTGGGGCTTGTCTTCCTCCTCTGAGAGGCTGCAATCAAGTACCATTTGATAAACACTGTTGATTAAGCTGGTGTCACTAAGTCTGAACTTCACAGATAAATGAGAAAACACCTCCAACAAGTCCATGCACTTCAGAAAAACAGGTTGTGTGGAGTACAAGTGCTGGTGTGGGTTAAAAGAAAGGAAAAAAAATCCGCACAGTAGTGATTATTGGAGGTAGCAGAATAATGCAATGGTTCCAGTCAACATCTCCTCCATTAAAAACTGTGCAGGAGAGATCAGGTTAAGGTATGGGCACACCTCCAGCAGATCGTCATAGGTCATCATTATGAGCAGGGAAGCTAATGCAAAGGAACTGGTCGTCCACAGCATTCCAGCTTTTGCCTGATGATGTGTTTTTTATGCAGTTGAGTCATCATCTTTGTCTGTACTGCTTAATCCCCCACTAGTGATCAAGTTGCACTATGGAAATTGTGGCATACAGTCAGTTGTAGCAGACCTTGTACTGTAGTAAATGAGAGCATCAAGCTCTGTTAGGCAGGAGTATTCACAGGTGAAGCTCAGGCAGAAATCTACTAATGGAATTACAGTCTTTCCTTTGCAGTTTGCCATTATAATTTGTACCCTGCCGGTAATTGCTCCCAAGCGAGTATTTCATCATCTTGTTAAGACTGGAAAACAAGAGTTAATAAGTTTCTGCCTTCAGGCCTAAAGCCCTTCCAGGCTAGGTCTTAAGACTTTTATACTGAATGGATGCTGGATGCATAGAAAATGCATGCAGTCCGCATCGCCTGAAAACCTGTAAGCTTTCTCACCATCCTTGCCAATTCATCTGGACCCTCTGTGTAAAAAGTGTGCAAATGTGGAAGGGAGGGCAAATGAGGCTTTCAGATTTGAAGACCTGCAAATTCTCCATCTTTTCAGCTCCCTCACAGGTTAAGAGAACACACCGGTTATTAGGAAAGCATAAAAGGGGGAAGTAATTTTTGAAAAAATTGTGAACAAAGACTCCAATGGCTTGAGATCCTCATGTCTGGGTCCATTACAGGGTCCTCTGACTTTTATTTTGGTTGTTAAAGCGACAGTATTTAAAAATCTTTAACCTGCAAGACAGATGAGAAGTAAAGGAAATGTCACTTCATTAAGGCAAATTTGAGGTTGATGCATATGTATGAGGCAAAAGCAAACAGTGTATGTATATTTAAAAAGCAGAAGACTTGGAAGATGTTGTATTTTAATGTGTGGCTGGAAATAATTCAAAAATTGGAGGATTAAGGCTGAAAATTTAGAAACCAGTAGAAATTCTGACATGTAAAATGAAGAAGTATATAAGATTCTGCTTGATTTATAGATCAATAATTAAATCTAAGAACTGTTTTGACACTGGGTATATTAACTTCTTTGAGCAAAGGTCAGATTTCCTTCAGTTGAATTCTTGCAATGAAGCACATGTGCAGGGATGCATAGATTAATTTTTTACACCATACAAAGACACTTCCCAAAACAGATTTTATCCATAACCGAAAGAAATATCTCCGGTAAAAAAAAAATGCTAAAAATTAAGAAAAAATATACCGACATTATTATTTTTAATTTTTTACATTTTAATTAGGATGTTGTATACTTGAGTATAATATATGTTTTGTTTATCAGAAATAAAAAGAAAATGCATAGATTTCGGTCAGTTAATGTGACAGAGGCTCGTTGACTTTACTGTACGTGGACCGATCATTACCCCACCAAGGAACATGGCAGAGTTATCTGATAATCTGCGTTGGTTTGTCTGTCTGTCTGTCTGTCTGTCTGTCTGTCTGTCTGTCTGCCTGTCTGTCTGCCTGTCTGTCAGCAACATTACTCAAAGACGGATTATCGGATTTGGATGAAATTTTCAGGGAAGGTCAGAAGTGACACAAGGACCAAATGATTACATTTTGGCAGTGTTGCGGCTTATAGTCTGGATCCATGGATTTGATAAAGATATCTGTATCATTGTGAGATGGCGGCATGGCGACACTGTAACCACGACAAGTGAACAAAATGTCAGCTGCCTGCTGACAATCACATAATTGCAATCCTACTACAAATCAACTGCTGTGGATCACAAATTGTTTAAAGATTTCTTCCGTTGGGACTCATACAATGACTGAGCAGCCTTGGTGGAGTACTGCACTCACTGGGTGCTTTTCTTATTTTCACTGCCTGCATAGTCAAACCACTCTTAGTGGAAACTGGATCCGTTGTTTAGCAGGATCAACTGTTTAAAAATCAGCACAACATCAAGCTGTGCTCACTGAGACAGAAGAGCAACATCATCACGGAGTTTACTAAATAAGGAACTCAGCAAAAAGTCCTTTCAAAAGAAAGCTCTCTATTAGAGTGTCAGAGAACAAGTAGCATCTCTGAACCACTTCTCAGGAGTTGAAACACGGTCAAAGCCTTGGGGTGGGCAAAGACAGAGCAGCATTTCACAGTGAATGGAAGATCTATTTACTGGTGAATCTCAGTTAGAGATTAGTGGCAGTACCAGAAGGATGAATGTAAGGAGACCAACAGGAGAGAGGATGATACCGCAGCAGATCAAACCCACATTGAAACATATTGCTGGAATTATTCAGGTCTGGAGGGGTTTGCTACTCTGGATTAGGACACCTGCACTGATTCCACTACACCCCAACCAAGAAAAGGCAGCATTCTTTTCTTTAGAGAGATGCTCCATCCTCTAGTTTGCACCTTTGTGGAGAAGGATTCATAGTGCAGCAGGATAATGAGCCCAAACACACCTCAAAGTGCTGACCGTCGTGGACTTTCCTCCACAGTCGCCTGACCTCAGCCACATTAAACATGTATGAGACACCTGAAAACTGACAAAGACAAACATTCCTGACAAGAAGGTCTTTGACACATCTGTCACATAATGCTGGGATAACATGGTTTATCAAGGTTGGACAAACTCATGGAGTCCGTGCAGGTTGAGGTTCTGCTGTCATTAAAGCAAAAGGGATTCTGAAATTCATGGATATTTTTCACATACTGTTTTTTTTCACTCAAATTGTTAAACTGATATCATCTGGAATGAAAAAAATTGATGCACTTTAAACTACTGTAAACTATAAATGTTCACTAGTGGTCTTTGGTAACTCACTGTATATAGATATAATAAGTATATTACAGAGTATATTTGTATTGACAGATATTGTAGCCATGCCTTGTGGCTATGCAAGACTTTGAACAGCTGCATTTTTCCATCTTTTCTCTGTTTTACAAGTTCCAACATACAAATTGCATTGAGCACTAATGGCAAAAGGCTGCTGAAGTGCACTGGCTGACATACACAAGGAGACACGTGTGTCCCAGTTAGAGAAACTTTAATACAATCCGACCCCTGGGAAGCTGGAACTGCGATTATCCAGAGGCAAGAGTGCTGCTCGGAAATGGAAGCAATCTGAAAAAGGAAAGAAGAGAAATGCATGAACGCTCAGTAAAAAATATAAAAATAAAAATCCAGTTTCATTTCTACAACTCCATCTGCAGCAGTGAGCGTTCCTCTCATGACCCCTGCACTCACAAACAAAACAAACAGCGACATCAGGGGAAGCTCAAGCGTCTCCTGTGAAAAATATAAAATCAATTATCCTGTGAGATTTTTGCTTTGCATTTTATAGATCCCCTCAATCAACAATACTTTCCTTAACTGAACATATTAAAATTGGATTTTCCTCCTTTCAAGTTGAGATTCTTTGTGCTTCCCTGCCACACACAGACACAGACAAACACAGACACACAGACTCACACACACACACAGACCCACACACACACACACACACACGCACATAGACCCACACACACAGACACACACACACACACACACACACACACACACACACACAGACCCACACACACACACACACACACACACACACCCACGCAGACACACACACACACACAGACACACACACACACACCCACGCAGACACACACACACACACAGACACACACACACACACCCACGCAGACACACACACACACACACACACACACACACACACAGACCCACACACACACACAGACCCACACACACACACACACACACCCACGCAGACACACACACACACACAGACACACACACACACACCCACGCAGACACACACACACACACACACACACACACACACACACACACACAGACCCACACACACACACACACACACACACACACACACATCCAGAATGTTCAGCTTCTGATGAACTTCCTGTTCGAATGAGTGCAATAGGTTTCAAAGTAAAATGGGACTCCATATCAAAGCTCTAAAAAAATGTGCTTTGATTTTTCACCCGCTGCACTTTTTTTGTGCGCAGGGTGTCATTGACTGCTCATTTTCAAAGCATCTTTATTTCATGCATTTTCATCAAGTGCTCCTCTCATCCATCCGCCTTAAAACGATCTCGTACCACCGCCCGTCACTCATTGCGATTCTGTACATACTGTAACAGCACAACGTGTTTTTGAGATTAGAATTTCTGGTCACTTTGAAGAGTTTTTGCTGCTGTGGATCTGCATGTAGCGACACAGTGTTCTATTTCTCATTTGTGCACCTTGTTGGCGGCACTAGTTTGGTTTTTCCTCTCTCCCTCAGGTCAGTTCCTCTGGGTGAACAGTTCAGCCTTTGGGGGCCCCTGGGTGCTGAGTCCTTGGCTGTGGAGAGGCCAGGGTTCCTGCAGCCTGGGCATGGCTGTGTTCTTCCATCCCCGGCGAAGTGGCCAGTACACCATTTGGCTCATAGAGCGGGACAAGCCACCTCACGCTCTGTTCTCCACTGACACTCTGCCACGCATCACAGGGTAAGTAATTACTTTCTGTCATGAAAAGTAACTAAGTGGATTTATTTCTGTACTGTACTTAAGTGTAATTCTGAGGTATTTTACTTCAGTATATTTATTTTATTCTACTTTTTCCTTCCACCCCACCCTATGACATTTGAGAGGGAAATGCTCTACTTCTACTCCACTACATTTATCATTTCTGTAGCTTTAGTTATTTTTCAGCTTATAATTTTACACATTTTTTAAGCCATAGATGCCCAAATAATTGAACCCTACACCCTTCCATAAAATGACCTGTATAAGTAGCTATGTGTTTTCATGTCATTTTGGCTCAGAATAATCACTTGTATTATCGTTTGTATTTTGTTTTGGTCCACAAAAAAAGTGATTTCATGATTGAAATATGTTTATTTTTCCCTTTATAACAGATTTTGAACATTTTGAAAAATTAAAAAAAAAGATTACACAGAACAGCAATAGAAGAATGTCAGCATTCATTTTGTAGACATTTTTCTACTCTTTTCCTCCAACTGTTGCTGCTCTCCGTCCCTCCAAGTAGGAGGGAAGTAAAGTAGGTTAATTTTATGATACATAATAATAGCACACAATATTTCACACAAGAGTCATGACTATGCAAGTATGTTGAAACGTATCAATTTGATGGCATCATTTTTTTTCTGAAGGAAAAAATGTAGATAATACTTACATATATCAGGTGTTGCTGTGTGAAATAATGATTGGTGAGACTTCTGACATAGTGTGTGTGGTCCACAGTAAATATATTAATGACAGTCACAACTGATAAGAATCACAGGTTTCCATGAGATTCTATGGGAAATGCATGCGGGTGATTTTTGACCCACTTATGAAAGCTTGGGGTAGTATTTTAAATATTATAATTTCTTAAGACGTATAAAAGGTAACTTAAAATTTTAAATGGACTAATATTAAAAACATGTATTTTGAGGAATACCTGGAATATGCAATGAGAAGAACTTCATTACAAAGATATTGCAAGAAAACAACCTCACTGGCTCATTTTGACCCACTGATGCATCTCAGGATTAATACAACACAATGGTGAAGCTCAAACCAGTAGTTTCCAGACTTTTTGACCTCTGACAACTTACAAAAAGCAGTGCGTATTCAGTCCAGAATGTTCAGCTTCTGATGAACTTCCTGTTCGAATGAGTACAATAGGTTTCAAAGTAAAATGGGACTCCATATCAAAGCTCTAAAAAAATGTGCTTTGATTTTTCACCCGCTGCACTTTTTTTGTGCGCAGGGTGTCATTGACTGCTCATTTTCAAAGCATCTTTATTTCATGCATTTTCATCAAGTGCTCCTCTCATCCATCCGCCTTAAAACGATCTCGTACCACCGCCCGTCACTCATTGCGATTCTGTACATATTGTAACAGCACAACGTGTTTTTGAGATTAGAATTTCTGGTCACTTTGAAGAGTTTTTGCTGCTGTGGATCTGCATGTAGCGACACAGTGTTCTATTTCTCATTTGTGCACCTTGTTGGCGGCACTAGTTTGGTTTTTCCTCTCTCCCTCAGGTCAGTTCCTCTGGGTGAACAGTTCAGCCTTTGGGGGCCCCTGGGTGCTGAGTCCTTGGCTGTGGAGAGGCCAGGGTTCCTGCAGCCTGGGCATGGCTGTGTTCTTCCATCCCCGGCGAAGTGGCCAGTACACCATTTGGCTCATAGAGCGGGACAAGCCACCTCACGCTCTGTTCTCCACCGACACTCTGCCACGCATCACAGGGTAAGTAATTACTTTCTGTCATGAAAAGTAACTAAGTGGATTTATTTCTGTACTGTACTTTAGTGTAATTCTGAGGTATTTTACTTCAGTATATTTATTTTATTCTACTTTTTCCTTCCACCCCACCCTATGACATTTGAGAGGGAAATGCTCTACTTCTACTCCACTACATTTATCATTTCTGTAGCTTTAGTTATTTTTCAGCTTATAATTTTACACATTTTTTTAAGCCATAGATGCCCAAATAATTGAACCCTACACCCTTCCATAAAATGACCTGTATAAGTATCTATGTGTTTTCATGTCATTTTGGCTCAGAATAATCACTTGTATTATCGTTTGTATTTTGTTTTGGTCCACAAAAAAAGTGATTTCATGATTCAAATATGTTTATTTTTCCCTTTATAACATTTTGAACATTTTGAAAAATTGAAAAAAAAGATTACACAGAACAGCAATAGAAGAATGTCAGCATTCATTTTGTAGACATTTTTCTACTCTTTTCCTCCAACTGTTGCTGCTCTCCGTCCCTCCAAGTAGGAGGGAAGTAAAGTAGGTTAATTTTATGATACATAATAATAGCACACGATATTTCACACAAGAGTCATGACTATGCAAGTATGTTGAAACATATCAATTTGATGGCATCATTTTTTTTCTGAAGGAAAAAATGTAGATAATACTTACATATATCAGGTGTTGCTGTGTGAAATAATGATTGGTGAGACTTCTGACATAGTGTGTGTGGTCCACAGTAAATATATTAATGACAGTCACAACTGATAAGAATCACAGGTTTCCATGAGATTCTATGGGAAATGCATGCGGGTGATTTTTGACCCACTTATGAAAGCTTGGGGTAGTATTTTAAATATTATAATTTCTTAAGAAGTATAAAAGGTAACTTAAAATTTTAAATGGACTAATATTAAAAACATGTATTTTGAGGAATACCTGGAATATGCAATGAGAAGAACTTCATTACAAAGATATTGCAAGAAAACAACCTCACTGGCTCATTTTGACCCACTGATGCATCTCAGGATTAATACAACACAATGGTGAAGCTCAAACCAGTAGTTTCCAGACTTTTTGACCTCTGACAACTTACAAAAAGCAGTGCGTATTCAGGGTCACATACAGACTTGATCAAAATCTTAAGACCAGTTGAAAAATAGGTAGAATTTACCTTTTGCACATTTGGATTCTAATGAAGTTTTAAGTAGAGCTACAATATGCAAAAGCAAGAAGGGGGAGTGAGACAAAAAGCACTTTGAAAAAGTAATTTATTGAAAACAACAAGTAAACTGAAATAGGCTGTTTATCAGCTGATCAAAAGTTTAAGACCATCACTCAAAAAATTACAAAAAACTCTCCAAACCAGAACGTCTCAGTAGGACTCAGTAATGAGTAGCTCCACCGTTCTTGTTAATCACTTCAAAAATTGGTTTGGGCATGCTTGATGCGAGTGTTTCCAGGAGGCTGGTGGGAACATTGCTCCAAGTGATGAAGATGGCTTCACGAAGGGCATCAACTGTCTGGAACTGATGGCCATTTTTATAAACTTCCCTTGCCATCCATCCCCAAATGTTCTCTATGGGATTTAAATCAGGGGAACATGTGGGATGGTCCAAAAGAGTGATGTTATTCTCCCTGAAGAAGTCCTTGGTCAAGCGAGCATTGTGAACTGCAGCATTGTCCTGTTAAAAAACCCAGCTGTTACCACACAGACGAGGGCCCTTAGTCATGAGGGATGCCTGCTGCAACATCTGCACGTGACCAGCCGCCGTTTGACGACCTGCACCACCTGAAGCTCCAGTGTTCCACTGAATGAAAAAGCACCCAGATCATGATGGACCCCCCTCCACTGTGCCGGGTAGAAAACATCTCAGGTGGGATCTCCTTGTCATGCCAGTAACGTTGGAAGCCATCTGGACCGTCAAGGTTACATTTTTTCTCATCAGAGAATAAAACTTTTTTCCACCTTTCAATGTCCCATGTTTGATGCTCCCTGGCAAAGTCTAAACGTGCAGTTTTGTGGCGTTGTAGGAGACGAGGTCTTTGAATTCGTTTTTTGTTTTTGAAACCCTTTTCCCACAGATGCCGTCTGATGGTTATTGCGCTGCAGTCGGCACCAGTAAGGGCCTTAATTTGGGTCGAGGACCGCCCTGTGTCTTGACGGACAGCCAATCGGATCCTCCGGCTCAGCACAGGTGTAATTTTTTTGGGTCTACCACTTGACATTTTTTGTTCCATAATGCTCAGGATCTTTCAAAAAATTTAGAATGACTGTCTTACTGCGTCCAACCTCAGCAGCAACGACACGCTGCGAGAGGCCTTGTTTATGCAGCTCAACGATCCGACCATGTTCAAGAAGAGAAAGCTTCTTAGCTTTAGCCATCAGGAGGGCATGACCATGTGAATGCCTGACAGAAGATGAGAATTTTGAGCAGATTTGGGCTTTTATAGCCTGTGGTCTTAAACTTTTGATCAGCTGTTAAACAGCCTATTTCAGTTTACTTGTTGTTTTCAAAAAATTACTTTTCAAAGTGCTTTTTGTCTCACTCCCCCTTCTTGCTTTTGCATATTGTAGCTCTACTTAAAACCTCATTAAGATCCAAATGTGCAAAAGGTAAATTCTAGCTATTTTTCAACTGGTCTTAAGACTTTGATCAGGTCTGTATCTGATATGTTGACAGCTCGACCAACTAATTTTTTTTTCCTCTAAACTTTTCACATGGCTCCATTTCTACAAATATAAAAGTGAGCCAGTATCTCACTAAAAAACAAATAGAAGAGAAAAAAAAGAAAATAGAGAAAAAGTCCAAAAACCAAGAAGAGATTTGTGGATTGAAACTTTGCTTTATCTTTTTTCCCCCTTCCATTAATCATATGTTGTCCCTGTAAATACAACTTTATATAAAGTAGTTGAAAGTAGCTCCACCTGCAGCAGCTACAGCAACCTGCTGCTTATCTGATGCTTATCTAAGCTAATGCCATACATAATAATGTATCAATCACAGGGACCAAAGCAGCACTTTTGATTAACTTCTATAACTACATTTTGCTTCTGAAACATTAACTTGAGTGAGATTGCTCATGCAGAACTTTTACTTGTAATGGAATATTTTTACAGAAATGGCTCGACTGATTCTCATACTGAAGGACGGGATTTAATATTTCTTCCATGGGTGTGTTTATTTTCGGTAAATAAAGTAGACTAGATGTGATAGGTTTGATTTCTCATTGCTAAATTTGGTTTAACAGCATTCAGTAGGACTGAGTGTGGGCTTGGTGATGACTCCTGTCCCGTGTTCAACCAACTTTGTTGCTAGAATTTGGTTCACTAAGATGGAGTCATGTATACCTCTGTGTGTAAGATAATTAAGAGCATCATTGTGAATTCTCTGTCTGCAAATGTTCCTTCAGAAGAAGACATAGGAAACATTCAAAGGAATCACATGATGCCTGGAGACAGTCTGAGATGGAAAAGTGAGCTGGCTGAGTAAGTAGGGAGGATAGGTTCTTCAAAATGAGTAATTTGCTTTTGCAGCAGGCAGCCACCAATCAACAATTATTGCATGTATATTACCTTCTGCTGTGACTAATCCTTAATTAACACCAGGTCTGTGCTCCTCTCATTGTGGCTTGTCATTGGAGGCTTTACTGAGCAGTGTGTGGCACACAGTGAGCAACCAGGTGGCTGAGGCCAGGACATTACTCTGTCCGGCTCTAAATACTTGGTATGTGTCGCATCCATGTGTGGCTGCAGGCCTGCTTTTGTTAGCATAGCTGTGCTTTGGATTTTAGCGTGTAGGAAGTGGGAATACAAAGAGCAACTCTCAGCATGCAGCTGTGGACATGTTTCATGCTGCTTGTGTGTGTAATCTCTTAAGGGCATTGCCACCATATGACTGTCATGCTAAATGCATCCCCCCTCTCCCTTTAGCTGCCCGTGTGTGGGAGTGGATGCACACTGACATTTGCACACGTGTTGTGTGTTTATGCAAACTGCTCACGCTGGTGTGTGTTCTTAAGGGAGTGTAGCAGGGATGCACTCATTACATGTGTGACGGATTAGACCGTGCGTTTGTGTGCTCTCATTTGTAGTCAGAGGCTGCCATCCACCCACACCATCTCTGCCATTTGGAGACTCACTCAGCCAAACTCCCCACATTTCTGCTCCGATGGGAAAACACTCATATCATGAAAGCAGAGGGCCAAAACAAAAGCAAGAGGAGCAACCTGCGGACACTGGAAGAGTCAGTCAGGTTACTAATTGCCAACCTGTGTCTTTGCCTTTGAATTTTAATGCTGTGTTTTGACATGTTTGCCCAATTTGGTTGTCAGGGCATTTAGTAGATGGTTAGCCAAGTAGGAAGCAAAACATTCTTGTACACATTAGTCTTTTAACCCTTCGCAGCCTCGGGCTGTTTTCAAGGGAATTTCATCATCTTTCCTTTGGTCATTCTGAGAGCTGGGCACATGCAGTATCTTGCAGTATCTTCCAAACAGTCTCGGCTATCCAGTTCTTCCAGCACATGATATGATAATACTTGCAAATGTATTTAGAATAGCTTTTACATCAAGGGAAGATACATTTATTAATATAATACTGGGATTTGTTTACATGTATGAGCAGCATAAAATTCTGGCAGTAGCTGTATCTTTTCATACCCGTTTAGTGGAGATTGTGTGAAATCCAGCAACATCAGAACCATGACAGGCAAACCGAGAAGCAACCAGTTAAGAGAAAGTTCAGCTGTGCATTTCGTTAAGCAGTAGGATAATGTTCTCAAACAATATGAGCTTCAGGACCGTGGAGATGGGTGAGGAAATTAGTGAAGATTTATATAATCGCAGAAGTTTGATCCATTTTTATAATGCCATTACATAGGCATGTACAAATATGTAGCAGCTCTGGTTCTACTTTTTCTTGTGATAAGCTACCAACACGTCTTTCAGTAGATATAATATCTATGCAGTGACTGCTTTGCGTAGATAGATATGAACATATCAAAGCGATGACGAGTTCATGAGAAATTGCTGTAACTATGGTTAAAGCTGTCGATATTTTTTTCGTGGTGAAACTTAAGTAAATTACCAATTACCATTGTTAGAATGGTTCAGTTGTGCAGTTTTATTTGAATTAAGACACATCTTGCTGCAATGAATACATCTAAAACAGTTCAACTGAGAAGAAGGGATATGAATTTACATGCAAAGTGTGGTGACTGGGCTTTATGGGTGAACTAGGTGCTTCTAATGAAAAAGTACATTACATCTTATTTGATTGCTTTTCATAATTTTTGCATATGTTGAGATAGATAGATAGATAGATAGATAGATAGATAGATAGACAGACAGACAGACAGACAGACAGACAGACAGACAGATAGATAGATGTTTTTAGCCATGGACTGGTTCTTTTTTCTTCACATGCTCCTCTTTCTGTCATATTTCTACAGGCTGATTTTGTTTCATCAGTCCGAACAGTTTCAGAACTCTACTATTTCCTTTCTGTATTTAACTCGTGTCCATTATTTTAATCCAGAATGACGTATCTTATAGAACACAGCATTTATAAAAATACACGGTGGCACGGTGGCATTAACTGTGTTAATGTAGCTGTTGAAAGGAGCCACAGGTGAAGCAACCAAATGAATGCAGATGGATACCAGAGCATTCTCTGCATTCAGCCAAATACATGAAAATAATATTCAGTCATTCAGTCAGAGAACGGTCTAGAACATACAGCCAAAGAAACACGAAGAGCTTTTCAGAGTTAGGAGGCAGAGTTACTCACCTGAACTCAACTGTTAAAGTAAAATCAAAGGACGCTGTCAAGCCTGTCCTGTGAATTTAACGACTACGACTATTGGTGGTAAAAGAACTAACTCTCTAAGCAATTTTTCAGTGTGTTGGGTCTGCCACTGCCCCAACTGCTCAGTAAAGTAATGATTTATTCTTTGACTACACATCGACTGCTTACAGAATACGTTTATTTGGCAAATCAATTTTTTGAATCTTCTAGAATATTTTCTTCATGCTTCAGCAACTCCTGATGAACGAGTAATCTGTAAAAGATGTCAAGGTTATTTCTATCAAACCTGTACATGTAAATTTACTGGGTTCATGAATGATTGAGTCCCTCCTGTCTGTCCTTCTTTTCCTTGGGTTTCTACTAGAATTTTCCAGTGCTGTTGGGTGTTCTTGATTTCACTGGGCTTATTCGGTAATGACTGAAAAAGGCACAGATACACATGCTACAGCTATAAGCTACCGTACTAAACTAATCATCTGTTTATCTTCAATTAATGATAAGTTGCATATATGTTTAGTCATTTTCAGAGAAACTACATTTTTATGTGTTCAGACTTACAGTTTGTCTGCTGCTCAGCAAATAATTGGAGATGTGTCTGCTGCACAAAAGTCAAAAATAGAGATCTCAGGTGTCAGATTTAGAGTTTCAGTCTGAAGAGGCTCAGTGCTACAGGTCTACGACATTACTGGCAGTATTTCCATTACACAGTTCACTTCAGCTACCTGCTAAAGACTGAGCTGAAGACAGAGACCCCACAACAAGTGAGAACTGAAAGGTCTGTTGGAGCAGCTCCAGATAAATTAAAAAAAGATAAGTACATTGATGAGACTTCATGTCTATCTGTCCAATTACTTCTTTAAAATCTAAACTTCAGGCATTATGTGTTAAAAGGCTTTTCATCTCCCACACCGTTCTTTCTATATCCTCCTGAGAACTGAGGGAAAAAAAAGTATCTTTCAATTTAACTTCTTTGATTTCCTGCTTTTTTGGAGCTAAAACTACAACTCACAAGAGTTTTATAAAAAATATTTTTATTTAGGATTTTTCAGTATGTCCACCGTAGTGGACAACAGAAACGATTTTACCAGAAAAAAAAAAAAATTAAAAACGGTGACACTTTGAAATCAAAATAAATTGACAAGAAAACAAGAATGTCAATTCATTTCCTAATGAAACTTTAAGAAACTGAATTAAATAACAATAGAATTTAAGAGGCTGAATGAAACATAGTTATATACAAATATTTATTTATTACATTCATTACTTTACATTCAACGTGTTTAGTACACCACAGAGAAATGTGTTTTGGGGCAGAAATTTGAACGTAAACTATAATTAGTCAGCTGGTTATTGATTAGCTAACTCCATGACAAAAAGTTTACCTCATCCCGACATGCTCATAACCTAGAAAATGTATTATTAGCATTGGTAAAACAACATTTTATCAATATTTATCTTTTCTCCATTTTGTCTCAGCATGAAAACAAAATTCCCTTCATCCCACCCAATCACATGAGATATCATTGGAAAGGCCAGGATGTCTTCTATTCAGCACGTCAGGATTTAGTACGGTAGCTCAACTTAGTCAAAAGATATAGATCAAAACAAATGTCCTGTACAGGGGACATAAATGGATTAGCTGGGTCTAGGAGGATCTAGACTTATATTTGCTCAAATTAAAGCTGAAATTTAGCATATTGAGTTAATATCTACTATTTGATTTCAAATGAAGGACACCTAAATATAGCTCTTCTCATACTTATTCTTAAGACTGTAGACTTTGTATTACAATAACTCATGAGTTGAGACCCAGACAGCTGTATGAAACACAAAATGCATATCACAAGTGTTTTTCCACTGGAGCTGCAGTAACTAGACACTGTGAAGAAGCTGCCAACACAATCTCACTACAGTTAACTACTCATTCTCTCTGCTGATCCTTAACAGTGAAGTTATCAGCTGAGCTGTGTAAATTAAGGATGAGTCAGTAAATGCTATAGCTATAATTTAAGCAGCTTGCCAAATTCTCAATCAAGAAGCTGTGATTAACTCTTAAACAAGCTCCACTGCAGCCATCAACTACGGTGAGAGAACACTTGCTTTAAAACGCCTGGAAGCTGCTTGTCTGTCTGCGTTGCATTGATGTTGCATCACAACGTGAGCACCTCTCACTGTCTAATGTTTCATCCTATACAAGTGTTTAAAAATTACAAAATGTACTTTTCTGTGGTGAAAGGAGAAAACGTGTTAGTTACTGCATATAAAGGGAAATTAAACTTAGAAGAACTAAACAAAAAGCTTCATGACCTGATGTTGCTACTCTGCCCATCTTCAAATGAAAATATCAGTCTTCACAAAGCAGTCTGTGGAAGATTGCCACAGTGACATCAGTGGTGATGCAATGTGGATATCCAGTTTGGTCCTTTTAACAAATTATCATTCAGTCAGTGTAACTTTCCTTTACAGGAACTAAATAAGTTTGTCTCCATAAATTCTCAGTCATTCAAGCAAGTGAACCCAAAAGAAAAGTGCAGGTTCTTTCTACTAAAGCTCTGAGCAGTAAATGAATTACACTACCGTAAAAAAGCTTGGGGTCACTTAGAATTTCCTTTTTTTTGAAAGAAAACCATTTTTTTTTTCAATGAAGATAACATTAAATGAATCAGAAATCCGGTCTAGACATCGTTAATGTGGTAAATGACTATTGTAGCTGGAAACAGCTGATTTTTAATGGAATATCTCCATAGAGGTACAGAGGAACATTTCCAGCAACCATCACTCCTGTGTTCTAATGCTACATTGTGTTAGCTAATGGTGTTGAAAGGCTCATTGATGATTAGAAAACCCTTGTACAATTATGTTAGCACATGAATAAAAGTGTGAGTTTTCATGGAAAACATGAAATTGTCTGGGTGACCCCAAACTTTTGAATTGTAATGTAATCCGGCTGCGTAATAGTAATAGTAGTAAAATCCCTTTTATAGTGACTTAAAGCATCCTAAATGTCACTATATAAAGCTCTGGTTTACTAAGCAGACCTTGTTTTCTCTCTACTATGCAAGAAGGATTTTAGGGTAAGTTTTTATTACACCGTTCTTCAAACTCCTACCTCACATTTCACCCCACCGTGTGGAATATTCATTACCAGAATCCTATCCAGGTCCTCTGATCACAGCAGAGAAGGACTTGACTAATCAAACATCAGCATCAGCTCACATGGTGAAATCCCAGTTTTCTCAGTTAGCACTAAACGGGAGAATGGACAAGAGAGAGGGAGGGCTGCAGGTTGTGTGTGTGCCTTGGCTTGTGTGTGTTTGTAGTGTAATATCCTAATCTGTATGCGTATCTCCACATGAACTCTGGGCATTTACAGTCTTTGTGCATGCAGATACTCAGTGGGTCACTGTGTGGGCCTTGACCATATCTGGTAGTGGTAATTTATCAGTGCAGTTGTAGTTTGTGTTCACCATTAATCCACTTCACCATCATTGCATCTTTTCATAGGACGCTGTTTCTCCTTTCCTTATATATTATGCTTCACACTGTTTCCATTGCGTATATACACCAATCAGCCACAACACCATGACCACTGACAGGTGAAGTGAATTACATCGATCATCTTGTTGTAATCCAACGTTCTGCTGGGAAACCTTGAGTCCTGACACTCCTGTGGATGTTTGACATGTACCACCCACCTAAACACTGCAGGTCAACAACCCCCCATGACACCAGCAGTCCTTGATGCCAGTTTCCACCCTCAGCAGGACAATGCACCCCTGACACACCACAAAAACTGCTCAGGAGTGGCCCGGGAAACATAACAGAACTAAGGTGTTCACCCAGGTTTCACACTTCCCAGATCCAAATCTTACTGAGCATCTGTGGGATGTTCCAGGATAAGCCTGATCTAGGAAAGGCCCACCCACAGGACATCCCCAGAGGTCCTGAGTCCATGCCCCACTGGGTAAGAGGAGTTTTAGCAGCATAAAGGAGACCAACACAGTATTATTAGGCAGGTGGTCATAATGTTATGCTTGATTAGTGGATATGTGAGCATGAACACATAGGATAATGTACAGTATTGAATGCTTGCAAGTCATTAACTTTATATTGGAACTGTATGTAGCAAATGTTTTAACTTGCAATGTGCATTAATGTAAGGCTTAATGAAATAAATACAGGTATCAGGACCTTCCACTGTGACAAAATGTGGTCACGCATTGGTGTGGAAAGAGCTTGATATCATTTACAGCACAGCAGTACAGCAGTATCATCTTAAAACTGAATGATAGCTTATGTAATGCAGGGGAAAGAAGCATCAAATGAGGCAAGTGTCAATGCTATGTTTTGATGTATAGTAAGAACATTATCGCAACGGTATATGATATAATATTCCCTCCTACATAAGCCTCCATATTAAAGTAAGTACGGTTCTTGTGTACGGGAAAACAGTCCTTTTAAGCCTAGCTCTCTAAACAGACTGCATTTTACTAAGTAAATACAACCTGAGAGATATTCTTTTGCTTCAGGTCTCTTTTCTTATGCTTACACTGGTAACTACACCGATCAGCCACACCATGAAAACCACTGACAGAGGAAGTGAATGACACTGATTATCTCACCTCACTGGCACCTGTCAGGGGGTGGGATATATTAAGCAGCAACTGAACAGTCATTTCTTGAAGTTTTAACGTTGCAAGAAGGGAAAATATGCAGGGTAATGATCTGAGTGACTTTGACAAGGACTAAATTATGACGACTGGCTCAGAGCATCTCTAAAATGTAGCACAAATTGCTGAAAACCTTAAGGCCGCTATAACAGACTGTGCATTGCAGCTTGCTCCATATGGTCCCCACGCTGACCTCTATCCACTGGAGGTCCAATCTCACAGCCTGTAAGACCTAAAGGAACGGCTGCTAATGTCTTGGTGACTCGTACGACTTCGGAGGTCTGTGGAGTCCATGCTTTGATGGGTGAAAGCAGTCTGAACGATAGTTGGTTAGGACTTTCACCTTGCAGCTAGAAGATCCCCAGTTCACATCCCAGCCTTCCAGGAATCTTTCTGCATGGAGTTTGCATGTTCTCCCTGTGCATGTGTGGGTTTTCTCGAGGTACTCCAGTTTCCTCCCAAAGTCCAAAAAAATGTTGAGGTCAATTGGTAACTCTAAACTGTCTGTAGGTGTGAATACGAGTGTGATTATGATGAATATTTGTCTCCATATGTAGCCCTGTGATAGACTGGTGACCTGTCCAGGTGTCTCCTGCCTTCACCCTAAGTCAGCTGGGATAGACTCCAGCCCCCCCGCGACTCTAATGAGGATTAAGCGGTGTATAGATAATGGATGGATGGATGGATGGATATGGAGCACTGAGGTTGCCTCCTGTGTAGACATCTTAATAGATGATACAGTCTTAATATACACTACCATTCAAAGTTGGGGGTCACCCAGACAATTACCTGTTTTCCATGAAAACTCTCACTTTTATTCATGCGCTAACATAACTGCACAATCATCTGAACTAATCATCAATTAACCTTTCAACACCATTAGCTAACACAATGTAGCATTAGAACACAGGAGTGATGGTTGCTGGAAATGTTCCTCTGTACCTCTATGGAGATATTCCATTAAAAATCAGCTGTTTCCAGCTAGAACAGTCATTTACCACATTAACAATGTCTAGACTCGATTTCTGATTCATTTAATGTTATCTTTCTGTTGAAAAAAAATGTTTTTCTTTGCAAAATAAGGGAATTTCTAAGTGACCCCAAACTTCTGAACGGTAGTATACATGAACACCTAAAGTATTGTACTGTAATGATTATGATGAAACTTGCACAACACAGTGGAGACAGTTAGCTGCAAACAAAAGCATAACTGCAGTTTTATTTCAAAATGAACCAGCTTTAATCCCTCTTAATAAAATGGATTATCCTTGCCAGTAACTTAATTATTCAATTTACAGTCCCATGAATGAAATAAAAAGCAGTCTCAGACATCATGTGCGTCTGTCTTTGCAGTAGATACAAGTCAAATACTTTCCTACTGAGACATTACATATCTTCCAAGTTTAAACCAAGAATTCAGTATAAAGATGTTTTTGTTGTTGTTTTTTTAAACTCTCACTAATCACGTTGGTCAGGACTATAACTAGCGAATGGTAACATACATATATAATGTTGCACCTCCATGAATGCACACCAGTGGTTTAATTGTTGGATAAGAATGTTTGTCATTTCATTCCAACATTGCATTCTTTGTGCTTTTGAAATAAGATGCCCAAAATGTCATCAAGTAGTTGTTGTCTCCAACAGACTCAGTAGGGGGGAGTCCTTTCATTTTGAGTTTTGTTGGATAAATAGACTTTTGATGGAGCTTTGGTAAAGAATTAAATGTCCTCTATTTCAAGCTATTTTTTCTTGTTTTCCTTCTTTGAGCTGTTGGGTTTTGTCTTAGCCCACATACAAGCAGTAGTTTAAAAATACATAAATAAAAATATAAATTAGTAATTATCAACTCTCAGTGTAGCTACGCACTGCCTTAGTTTGTATGCTTTTGTAGTCCTTCCACACAAACCAATTGTTTAGGTGTGTTTTTATGCAGTGATCCAAGGGCAACTTTATATTTTCTCAGTGCCACTATTTTTTTTAATGCCACACAGTAAAAATTCTCTCTGAAACAGGAATGATGATACGTCCATCCCACGGAGAGTCTCTTTCAGCCATGTTTTTTTGGGTCCTTCAGTGAGTGAAGCTGAACTAGAGTGAGAGGGATGGGTCACCTCGAGGGCCTCCAATTGGCAGAGCAGTGCATTCATCCCTGGCAGGAATCTCCTCCGCTCTTCCACTTAGTGCTCGCCAGAGCGGACCTCCAGCTCTCGGACTGTTGTCATCACTGATGGGATCCTCATAGCTCTGCATCTGGGAGAGCTGCCAGTATGAAGGCTGCAATTGTTGGAGATCATTTGGAGAAGAGGCGAAGGCATCCTAGAACATTTTCTGGTTATTGGGCAGCAGTGTTGTACATAAAAGTGTCAGGGGCATGGAAGGAGCTTTAATGTGCCATATGGTTTGTGACCGAAGACTTAGAGGATTTATTTTCAATCAAACTTGCTTAGAATGTTCTCGAATACTGATTAAAATAAATAATTAGTATTCTGTATCCTTAAGAATCAACTGTATAGAATGAATGTATCAGACACAGTAATCCCTTAGACTCATATTTGCATATGTAGGCAGCTGACTGGTATAATTTTGGAAGCCTGCAAGTTGAATCTTGGGTCAAATGTAATTTCTTCTGCCTTTTGCATTTCAATTCTTTGAAACAGTGCTGTGTTGCAAATGTATAGCTACTGTTTGATCATTTTTAGCTTACTTTTTCTAATTTGGTTCTCGGTGTGCGACAATATGTGGGTCAATATATAATTGGGGGACTTTTGAAGTCCATGGAATATATCTTGCATAGATTTTTATTAAAAGTTAAAAAAAAAACTAATGTTTTTATGTCCTTTATGATCATGTCTTTACAAATTCCATGCGTATTTAAGAGGGAAACAATCACTTATTAATAAAAAATGACTGGATATCACTAAAATGTCAACTAAATAACCGTCTGAATTTATTAACAACCACCTTCTAATCAGCTAAACAATAATAACATGAGCTTGATTGTTTTGATTGTGTTCTTTTTATTAAGTTGAGATAATCATCACAGGGATTTCTTTTTTGGCAATATATCAAATTTTATATGGAAAATAACAAATTGTATCTGTGTCAGAGAAATCACTTTCCACTAAGTTCCCCATTACAAAAACACCTCTCAAGGAAGTGTGTTAATTCCAGATCACATGACCTGCTCCACATGATGTCATTTCCTCCTGAAGAAAAGACTGGCCAGACTCCAAGGCTTTCTGACTTATTTAATATAAAGTAGTCAACAGGTTTACTACAATATCTTTATAAATCACTTTCAATTTCAATTTTACTCAATTGCATATATAATATTTTAGAAGAATCTTTCTCTAAAATGCCATGTGGTGTTTGGTTATAGGCAGCCATGTTGATTTTAGGCCTGAAAACAGCAAAAAACGTCAACTATGATACCTGTCAACTATGTTACAAAAAGTCCCGCAATTATATATTGACCCATATATTCTGCAGCTAATTCATAGACAACACTGACCTAATTATGTTAAAACGACATCAAACTATTTCACTGTGAGAATGCCCTGTTTTGCAAAACCCCTTAGAAGTCTTTATTAAACTGAAATTACTCATACAACCTGCACAGACTGACGTATTGTATAACAAAACTCAAAATCTTTTTTTTTTTTTTTTTTTTTTTACACACACTATGTCATAATAAGCAAAGTGAATACGTATTGTTACAAAGGTTGGAGTTATAGGAGCTATAGACATTGCCAGAGCTGAGACATGAGGAGAAGCTGTGCATTGTGGGTAAATGCTCAGGCACCGCATCGAAGAGGGAAACTAAGAGGATACATTTGTTATTTCTTTACATGCTCTCTGACCCTGCTTCTCTCTCACTCCCAAGTAGCCTTCTTTGCTCTTTTCCTATTTGAAATGTAAATGAGTCCCGTTACAGCAACAGGCCACACCACTGTTCTTGGTGGCTTTTATACCGGCTTGCAGAGAAAGGAGGCAGCAGCAGCAGCATTATTTTCACTGACTAATGCATTCTGCCTCTCTGTGTCTGCTATTTTCTGCACTGGTATAGTTTCATGACAAAACGTCCTTTCAGGGAAATTGACACAGGAAAGTCAATGTTAAAAAAGCCACAAAGTTTCAAGAGGTCGGTGCTCATTTCTATGGGTGTTAGGTGGCACTTTTATCTATGTTTTTTTTTTTTCTTTTTTGTGACAGTGTCCTGATGCTTCAGCACTTGTGTTTGACAATTAGTTACTCTGTAGAATTTGAGTTGTTTTAGAAAACTCTTCATAAACACCAGTCATGACTGCAGACCAAAAATTCACGTAAGAAAATAACTGTAGCAGAGTTGGGCATTACATAAACATTATATTAAGATCAGACTGTACTGCATGTAAATATGCACAAAACAATGCACTGCGTATTTATCTCATTGGACTCTCTGTGCACATTTTTCTCAACAAAATATTATTACGGTGCCTCTGAAGAGTTTTGGTGGCAGTTCCCAGTGGGATTTTCATCAAAAGCTTCAGAAATGAAACATTTCAGCCTCATATAAGCACTTGTGAAAAAGCAGCCTATCCACAGATGAGTTATATCTTGTCATCTTCAGCTTGCATACTCTACAATCCTCTCCCTCTCATGCACACTCTCTTTATCTTTTCCCCTTCTTCTCCACAGACAGGTTACATAAGGTACTATGGTTTTTATTCCCACCCTTGCCTCTGTGCTCATAGACCTTCCATCTCATCTAAAGATCTCTAATCATATTTTCCCAAAGTTGTCTTGTACATTCCTGACAGCTGAAGTTTTGCACAAATGTAAAAGGAGGGTGATGTTTGGGAAAAGAAACAGTGGCCTAGTTTTTAATACCAAGAATGAATTTGAGTGTTTCACCTATGGCAAAAGCATGAGGAAATTTCAATCCCAGACATTAAAAGCTTAGCACCTAAATCACAAAAGGCTTTTTCTGTGATATGCATTTTGCATGAAAGAAAACGCTGAGCCTGAGATAGTGTTTTTTTTCTTCTTCGCCCTGTTTGCCCTCGTCTGCCCGGGGGCTTGTGTTATGGAGAGCATGTCTCTCAGGTGCATCATTCATATTCAATGTTACCTTACTTGAAAAAATGGAGCTGCTCAGACAGAAAATATGTTAAGTATATCAGCTTGTTTAAAAATATAGAAATGGAAAATGCGTCAATCCTTCGTATTTGTATTTCACCAGAAACGTACTGCATTGCGTTAAAAAACAAAAGTCAGAATGATTTTAGGTGCAAGACAGAAAGAGAATACAGCGTTAACGTTAAAATTTGCAGCTTAACAGTGGTTACTGTTTTTTAAAGGGTGTTATTTAAACATAAAACACTGGGAGAAGATCTTTGATCTATAACCACGATGTTTAAATTACTAATTTTTTATGTAGAAGGATTTTGGTGGAGAAATTCTTACGTCTTTTGATGTTCTCCAGTGCCACAGCAGGGTACTTGTTAGGATTTGTGTTGTAACCTAGAGTTTAATTTTTATTTTTTACCCTCTATTAAACCACATAATCGTAGTTATATACATAGTTTGACAACTTTTGCCATTGCTCTGCATTCTGCCTTATTCACAGCAAGGCTTGTCACTATCTGCTGTCAAATATAATTGCTAAATTACTTCTAAAATATCCATATTAATTAAAAAATATATCGTAAGTGGCACAGTGCACATTTGTTTGTTAGTCACTGAAAAATTTGTGTCTGAAAAAACTGTTATTTTCACACAGAAGATAAAAGTTTATATTCATTCATTGATCAGCAATGACAGAAGAGGTAAAATGAAGGATGTATCTATCCTATATCTCAGTAACTACCTGACAAATTGCACTGTAGCCTGCAGACTAGAGATATGACAGACTTCTGTCAATATTCTACTACAGGATATAAATCTAACATTTGACATCCATTTGACACTGACAAAGTGTCCAGCATTTTAAAAGTCATTTTGCTTTAGAAATATTGAATGGTTTATCTGTAGCTTCTAGGCATGTAACCAGAGAGTCATTTGTCAAACTGAAGTGGCAGTCAACTGGAAACGCAAAACCTCCATACAAGTGTTTTACTTATGTCACAAATCTTCTTTGAGCCAATTTGGTGTCATCATGCAGGTTAGATGAAGGTGGGGGTTCATTCAAATATAAAATGTCAGTTATAAATGGGAAAACATGTATTGGCCAAATAGTTGAATTTCCATTGTTAAGTTACATGGAGTTTTGAGTTACATGGAGTTTATTATGGAATGTTTTTACAGCAGTTAATGTATTAGTATGTACATTTTTGTTAATGTTCGTTCAAAATCTCATTATGACAGCAATCAAAAGATTAAATTCTTTGATAACATAAAAAAGAAGAAATGTGCTACTCACAAGGCTGTTAAAGTCTGTTCAATCATTGCAGTCGGTTCACAGGAAATGAATGGATGGCCTTCCTGCCAGTCTAACTATGTACATACCCCTGTGCATACTCTGCCCAAGGTTAGCTGGGTACATTGCTGAAGCTACATTCACATGGCAGACAAAGAGCAGCCATGTGTTTCAAATCTGCCCAGATGTATGGCATTGTGCACTGCTTCAGAAAGCTAAAACAGAAAGATAGATGTAAAAGAAAGTAAGGCTACAGCCATAAAACGTGTGGATAAACCAGGAGGTCAAAGCCACGTCAACATCAGTATGACTTTCCAATACTGGCGACAACTGCAGAAGTCAAAGGGCCTGAGAAGTGACGCGATGGTTTCTCTTTTTCTGCTGGACAGGTAATTTTCTGGTTTGCTTTGCTTTGTAGCATGAGGGTTATAGGTTACGGCGAATGAGACCACTTCGCTCCCCACCAACGCTCTTTCTCGTGGATTAGTCTTCAAGCCAGACACAGGCTGTGCACATTTATGTGTTTTGGAGGTGTAAATGTGGAGGCAGCCCTGAAATGTCTGTTCTTTGTGATGCAACTAGGTTTAAGTGTCGTAGACATTTGGAAGAAGTGAAGCCAAATGCCTATATTAGGGCCAATTTCAGCCATAGCACAAGTAGCTCAATAACTTTGACATGATCGGAGAGACTGTGACCCAGTTTAGTTTTTTTTTTGCTGTTGTTTTTTTTTTCCAACTCAGACAGCCAGGGGTTTGGCTTTCTCATTCTGCAGCTATCCTTGGATAGGATTTGTGAAGATACGTTTTGAGAATGAACCGAATAATCCTCAGAAAATAACCACACTGTGCACATATGTTAATTAGAGCATGTGCAATCTCATTTCCAGGTTCTGTGGGTTTTTCTTGCCATAAATCTAACTATAATCTCTACTCTTCACCAGATGCTGTCTTTGGCATTGGAATTTTATCCAAATGGTCTATTATACCAAAACCTGGCCCATAGACAGGTCTTATAGAGTGCATCCATAGAATTTCCATTAACATTCAGTCATCAGTACAAGTCACATCTAATTCACATCTAACCCTTCACTACCACTTCACCAAGTGAGTATTAAAATAATGTATAAAGTGAACATTTTTCCGCCACTTACTGCTTCACAAATGAATCACTCTAATTCGTTTTATCAGCCGCTGACATTTTTGTTACTCCCACCATTTTGAGTCACTGCATCTCCTGACAGAACAACAGAGCACAGTATTTCATCCTGCATGTATTTTTACAGCCTGACAAAGGGCAGTTAGTGGGAGAGCAGCATGCTGGGCTGCTGAGCGATACTGGCTGATTGGCCACTCTGCAGGTCAGCTGATAAACTCACTTTTGTATCAGTCAAAAGTAATCAACTAAGGCAAATCGTTCTGGGAGGCATTCTTCAACCTACTGACTGGTTGCAGAGAACAAAGAAAATAATTCTGCATATTTTCTTTAGATTAATCACAATCTAGCCTGTGCAGGATTTATTAGCCTAAACAAATATAAAAAGCTGCTATTTTTTGGCACATTAGTTATTTGATACTGAGGCTACAGACTGGTGTGCACCTGCCCAAATTCATGTAATTTCTGAAAACACAGCTCTAGCAACTGGTGATTCCAGCACAGGAGCTACTGAGGAACATAACGCAGACCAGTAGGCTTACTGCCTTTAGATGACCTGTTGTGTTAGCTGATGAGCTGTGATGTGCCAACTGCTGTTTGCAAAGTTCCCCCTTGACTTTTTGGCCATCCATCTGACGATTTCTTTGACATGGTGTCAATTAGTTTGAAGCCGTCTGCAATAGGTTGGATGAGTTCAAAGTTTCCAAAATGCAGGGGTGTTTATGGGTAGTATGTTCCTCTTCCCTGCCAAAAACTAATGGAATTATCCTAGAAGGCTGTTGATGTAGCACTTTTTTCCTTATTAAAGAAACGCCAACAATTGTCTGAATTGAGAACTATTCAGATTAGAGCACATCAACCAACCAGTCAACTAGTTAATCTGGCAACTACAACCCCAGTCAAAAGACAGTTTCTTTGCAACCTACCATACAAGTATTTTTGCTAAGACAGTATTGTCAAGTTCAATAAGTTAATTCATTAACAACAGTTCTGCAGGTCTGCTGTTTCTAAACTGTGTGGTCAGATTTCTATTAACCTAGTAAGTTCCTTTAGCATGGGCTACATGTGAACAACAGAACCACTGAGGATGCAAGCTGGTTTGTCTTCGATCGCACTCAGGAATTTTGAAGTGAAGTGTTGATTCTGCCAACATTACATCTCATGGCTCAGTCACCTCCATGGACCTCCAGGGTCAATGTTTGTTTACTGCATGAATTATGTCCTGAACTTGTCACAGCTGGCAGGTAAAAACCTTAAGCTTCTGTCTTGCAGTGTTCTTTCACTCTGTAGGAGCAACGATACAAGTAATAGTATTTAGATTTACAAGAATGGCCAGAGATAAAAATGTTCACAGTTTCAGGCTCTATGCTTCAGCACATTCACCTTCATCCTGGAGAGACTTCCTCTGTTGTTGTAAAAGGGGTTTTCTCCACCATGCAAATGAATGCCTGGTCACCTCAAGGCTTTTGCTCCAGGTGCTTTGTCTTTTTCTAGTGTTCCTGGATGCACCTACAGTTAGAGAATGTTCCCAAATGTAGATGAATCTTGTGTGTCTATTAACATCTTCACATGCATGGTTACCTTATCATTTAGTCCTCACATTGACAGACAGCTACACTTTGATCTGAAAGGCAACTCTCAATCAATTCCAAGTCCTGCGTGAGCTCTTTTGTGCATGAACCAATATTGAAACAACACAGCTGACTACAAAACCTTTAGTCACTAAGTGTTCAGTTACCTCTGAATCCTTGCAGTTTCAGCACTACATGTTAAAAGGGCTGTATCTCCATTGTAGTTCTTTCAATATTGATGTAAATGTACTTAAATTGAAGCTACAACTTGGCACTGGAATGTATTCAGTTTGATATGAAAGAGTGTATAATTTTATTCTAAATTGAATGTGCTGAAGTCCAGAGCCTGAGGAACAAGAAACCCATGTATCTGTCCAAATACTTAGAGTCTGAAATATACAAAGGAAAAGACAGTCAGCTGAGATAAATGTCCATGGATTGAAGCCCAGCAGTGAAGACCTGTCATTGTTTACACATCTGTCAAACAGTAAAACACACTAAGCTGGGAGGGCACCCAGAGAACAGATGAGCCACCTTTAGCCTGACTAACTCAACATTTTACATAGAGTGAGGGGATGAATGAAAAACTTTTGCTCCTCTCAGTGTCCGCTCCCTTGATACCTCTAAAAGAGGTTATGTTGCTTGAAGATGAGCAGCTTGGTGCTCATAACTGCACAGGCCATTACAGTTCAGAGAACAGTGGGAGGGACAGGTTGATCATCCAGGTTTTTGTTTTGCAATTTAGAAAAAGGATTTTTTTTATGCAGCTACCCTCCGGGAGTTAGATACCTGGTCTGTTGGCCCATTCCAGATGTGTAATCACCTCCAATCAGGCCATCCTCCAGTCAACATTACCATCTGGTATAATGGCACTTTGGCTATTGAGGTGCCTCAGAGGGCTGCTGCAGGCAAGACGAGAGGTCAATTTACCGAAACCTTGAAAATCTGCATTTACAGCTTGGAGCAGGGGTCCCCGAGAGAGAGAGGCATTGCAGGAAAATCAGGTCATCCGTCTGATCTAACTACCGTAATGCACCCATAATGATGGCATGTGTAGCAGTTTTGCTGATTTACATTGCTTTTGTTGCATATAGTTCATGAATATTTCAAATAATTGCTTATGAATCCCCATAAAATAAAACAAATGTACTGTCTGCCTTTCTTTCTCCTGCTTCTTCCTCTTCTTTCTCATCCAAACATAGACCTAATATTTTTCACATCAATTTATTAGTTTCATCTGATTGTCTGATGTTTCATATTTCCTAAAAAAGTATTTGCTAGTTAACAATAGAAAGTCGGATATTTAAAGTCTCTTAAAATGAAATCCAAATTTTTCTGACCTCCTGCACAGATCATGTGGGCAGGCTGTCACAGTATAATAGTTCTGACTGTAATTATCCCCTTGATTGCTGTTGGATTTTCTACTCTGCATAATCGCTAACAAACAAAGTGGCATAAACATGTTCCTTTATTGCAAAATGTATGTTTGACCCTACAGAGCCCATGGTAGCGCATATTCATTTTTCAATGGTGGTAGATTTGAAACCAGATAAGATAGATAGAGCGATCATTCTTTTTGTATATAAAATCTGGAGAGTTACACTAACATTTCACACATCATCAGGTCTCAGAGTGCTTTATTGTTGCAGTGATGGGTTTGTAAAAATACACAGTAAAGCGCACATAACAAAAATCTTTATAAACGAGACCACGGGATATTGTACAACTTTTTTACATTTACAAACCTGAGGGACACAGCTATGTAATTTCTGTATTATGAAATATATGTGGGGAAAAAAATCTTTCTTTTTTAGATGTATTGCACTTTTAGGCAATTTATTGTAGTAGTTAAGACATAAGTCAATACTTATTATTAAAACTTGGGATATAAGGGTTATATTGATGTAAGCAAATAAAAAATACTCCAAAAAGTTGCACTACAGTATGTAAAAATGTAAGAATATGTCCTGACATACTTGCACAATAGTAGGTCTTAAATGGTTAAAGAAGAGCATTCATCATGTCCAGATTATTAAAATTGACTCGACTTGGTCTCCAATGACCAAACTAAACACGCAGCTGTTACTTGTTACAGTTTCGGGTGTTTCCATTGGTATTCTCACACCAACTCATATTTGGCAGAAAGACAGATGGTAGTTGTGGCCTCCTCTTCCTGAGGGTTACTTCCCCACAAGTAGCTGCCACTTGAGCTGCACTCACACATATGTTCATTATCTCCAAGTGCTCAACTGCTCCTCCACTACATGTCCTCTGGAGTCCAGGCTGCCTGTTCCTCTCAGGCAGCTGTAAAAGCACATGTGAATAAAGTTAAAAAAAAAAAAACATCTTTGCACATAAGGTAAACTCAATAATTATTGCCAACTGGTTGTGAATTTTCACACAACCAAAGTAGGAACTGATGAAACCGTGTCGGTCACAAAGTAAAGTAGTAAAGCACATGGTGTCGCTTAACCAGCCCATTCTGTAGAATATTATGGTCTGGCTGCACCTCACTATCATTCTGTTGTAGGGGGAAAAAAAACAAAAAAATCTGTGTTGTTTGTATTTCTTTAAACCAATCACAGTCGTATTGGGTGAAACTGAGGGAGGGATGAACTTTTGGCCTTCACTTAACACAGTGACGGCTAGAATTGTTGTGGTGGAACATTTGCATAAAGGGAGACGAGTGCTGTCATTAAAATGATTAATCCACAGGACAGACAAATTGTCGTACTGCCCGATCCAAATATTTGGCAAAACTTGAAATTACAGTTTGTGCTTGGAGGTTGTTGGTTCCAATTGTGAAGAAAACAGTAAAATGCTCTATTTTGACTTCTCTGTATAAAGGAACCACTCAACAAAAACAGCTCTAAATAGTTACTCCAGAAAATCCTGGTTGTGGCTAAAACCTCAAATAGATCATGCAGTCGGATGGAACAACAGCAGCATACTACATATAATGGAGCACCACAGATCATTTAGGTCTCTGGTACTCTAAGACAAGACTAAACTTTTCTTTTTAGTAAAGGCATTTTAACCCCAATTAGAGGCATTTGTTTAGTTTCTGTTACTCATGTCGATTAAGTCTAGTGATTTCAATCAGTTGTTGTATTATATTGATATTTTTACTGCACAAGGATACAGCTATAAAGTCAGACAGAACGTTGTTAGCCTCAGCTAAACTACACTGTCTAGCCAAAAAAAAAAAAGTCGCCACCTGGATTTAACTATGCAAATAGGTAAGAGTCTTCCATTGGATAATTACTGCAGTGATCAGTACGTTTCAGCTGCAAAAACTTATTTAACTCTAGCTGATGCAGGAAGGAGCTTCTCATTTCTTAAACAACCATGTTGGAAGACATATCCTGTGGTCATGGAAAGGATGTTAATCTGTCTCAGAAGGGTCAAATTATTGGCCTGAATCAAGCAAAGAAAACAACTAAGGAGATTTCTGAAACTACTAAAATAAGGTTAAGAACCACCCAACACATTAATAAAATCTGAAGGATAGTGGAGAACCATCATCTTAGAGGAACAATTGTGGTCGGTCATGTGGTCGGATGAGTCTAGATTTACTCTGTTCCAAAGTGATGGGGGCATCAGGGTAAGAAGAGAGGCAGATGAAGTGATGCCCTCATCATGTCTAGTGTCTACCAGCCTGTGGGGGTTAGAGTTATGATCTGGGGTTGGTCAGGTTCAACAACGTTATGTTCCTAAAGAATGAGGTCAGCTGATACCTGAAGATACTGAATGACCAGGTCTTTCCATCCATGGAGTTTTTCTTCCCTGATGGCATGGACATGTTCCAAGATGATGATGTCAGGATTCATGAGGCTCACACTGAGAATGAGTGGATCAGTGAGCAGGAGATGGATTGTCCTCCACAGAGTCCAGACCTCAGCCTCACTGAGAATCTTTGGGATGTTCTGCAGAAGACTTTGTGCAGCGGTCTGACTCTCCCATCATCAATATAAGATCTTGGTAGAAAATGAATGCATCTCTGGACAGAAATAAATGGTGTGACATTGCAGAAGCTTATCAAAATGATGCCACAGTGAATGAGTGCCGTACTCAAAGCTAAAGATGATCCAACAAATTATTAGAGTGTGCGACTTTTTTTGTGGCTAGGCAGTGTTTTTTCAGTGGAAATCCCTGTTGGCAGTAAACCAGAGTTGAATATGCCCCAAAAAAGTGTGTCAAGTTTAATTGCAATATTGATAAACGTTGTTAAGTAGTCGTGTTTTCATTTTACCGTCAAAGCATGATGGTCACTATAATCCTTTGGGCCATCTCAGTACAGGATATTACTCCTGCAAAAGTCAAAAAAACATTTCCACAGTCACTTCAGGTAACGTGCTGAAAGAGATTCATTAAACAGAGTGATATCTCATCTACAGTAGTTATAAAACAAACAAACAATTCATATTGAGGATGCAGTATTGCTGTGCATGTTTTTGTACAAATCAGTGTGCATTATTCTAATTTACTGGCTGACTTGTCTTCATTGGTGTTTCATTCATTCTTTTTTATCATAATTATATTAGAAATTGTAAGACAAGCATATGTTACACCTTTATGAAATAGTTACTAAATCTTCTTCTTGACTTTCTGTGTTTTTTTACACAGTGAATTCGCAAACTGATGTTTTCAGCAGTACTGAGCTTCCTGTGAGCTTCATCCTTGATGAAACTGCTGCTATAGTTCTGCAAATCTGTGCATACTTGCTCAGTTTGCCTCCAACTGACTTGGAACAAAGTGAGGGGATCAAAGAGTGATTTAATCTGATACTCCAGCATCTGAGGTTATTACAGTAGATGCAAGTGAGATAGGCACCAACCAGCTTTGCGTGAGGATATTGTTCATTTCTGGGCCAGATTAGATCTGTACAAATGGATCAAAGCGATGAGTGTCAACTAATTATTCTTTGAGCTTGAAGCAGTTCTTTTTTCAGCATGTTGATGAAATGTCCCAGTTAGTGTGTAAATGGGATAACACAGTCTCCAACAGAAAGGGAACAGATATCACTGGGTTACAATGTTCATTGATAGTCCAAGTCATTCATCATTGATGACATTATGAGAAGACAGGCAGTCGTGGGGATGTTGAGTGTTGCTGTATATGTATTATCCTCCATCTCTCTCACATGATTCTCTTTCATGTGTAGCTTTAGAAATAACTTTGTCAGATCACGTACCTCATCATAGGCCTCTATTCTTGAACGCAGTTAATCAATTCATCACCAGAGAATATTGCAGTCAAGCAAGACTATCTTAGGGGTATTAATCTAATGTTAGTATGCCAACACAGTCATTTAATATAAGGAAAATGGCAAATATTTAATACTAAACATCAGCATATCATCATATGTCACCATGTCATCATGGTGATGTTACCATTTAGTTGAACGTAGGTGTCCCTAAATATAGCTTTGCAGAGCTGCTAGCATGGTGGTAGACTTAATCTTGTTTAAAAAAAAATGGCACTTAGTAAATATTTACAGATAATTCAAATTCTTAATTCTAATCCCTCTAATCCTTGATGCTGTCATTGAAATATGATTTTAACCCTCAAATGCATTCATTGGTTTGTTGGAGACCGGCGACTTTACAGAATAATAATCCATATATTTCTTTGTTTTCTTTCAAACAAGCATTCAGCTCCCTGATGTTCATCAAACTATGTGTGTTTAATATTGTTCTGGCATCCAAATGTCAACACTGACCAAAAAAATTGTAGTGGACGCATGCTTCTTGTCAATAGCAAAAAATGTTGACACAGCAGCTAGCTAGAGGTTTAGCAGCATTTCATTTGATTGTGGGGTTTAGACAATAACTCTGCAAATGAAGATGAGCAGAAGGCTGCTGGTGATCAGATTTATGTATCATTCATTTCATCAAAAACCTGAAATGGTTCATGACAAACACTAAATCCCAAGATCAGATATTACCGATTAAGAAATATGTAACCAGGCGCAGGAAGATGATGCAAACTTTATACTTTTTAGGCCTTTTAGGCCTTCTTGTTGTTGAAAAACACTGCTAGTTGTTGAGGACATCAAGGGGTGTTGAGAAACATGGAGGTATGAGATCCCAGAATCAGCCACAAGGGGGAGACTCTGGCAGAATAACAGCTAAATAAGGGAACATTGTGATATTATAACCTGTGATTTATAACTGATTCATGCTATAACCTAATAAATGTGTTAAAGCTAACACAAATACCTATTTTTATAATCTTTGTTTAAGAAGTAACTAAGTCAGAACAGCAACTCACTGTGAAAAGTGATGTTTTTGGTTACCAGGGAAACTGATGTTTTTGATAGATATGACAAATATGAGGAACTAATGCTTTATTAAATGGAAATGCTTTTAAGAGTTTTGATTACTATGAAACTGAGATGTTTTAGAAGGAGTTTTGATTACTGTTAAACTAAGGTTTTTAACTTAGTAATGAAGTGAGAAGTCAAGAGCTAAGGTGAACTGGGGTCAAGTGTTCACAGTGAAGGTTATTAAGCTTGAAATAGACGTCAGGGATTTTTGTGAGTCTGACATCTGTTTCCTGACCGGAGGCCTGCTCTGAGCTGTGGATGGAACAAATACATTAATAGAGAAGTGAGACTGAGTGGAAGCACCCAAACAGTCCAAACAGTTAGTTTCAGTTCCTCAAACATGGAGAGGTCTTAGGATGAGTTGGGGGGAGCTGGCGAGACAGTCCAGAATAGATGGTTTTAGTTCCTCCAGAGCACGCAGAGGCCACGAGGTCAGGGGATGGGAGCAGTGCACAGAGGGAGATGGATGTTGTCATCACGTATGTTAATTAAGTGTGCAGTTCTTGCATATGCAAAAGGTTCAGTTGTTGAAAAATGCAGCTTGTTGTCTATTGTGAATTTAACCAGTCAGCATTGTAAACTCTGAGTTTAACCAATGAAGACTGCTCAGAAGTATCTGTACATGCTTTTTCTCCACACCATAAACTTCCCTGAAAGATGTTCTATAGGGATGATTCCCACAACAGTCGAAACCACCTTTATAGAACCCACAAGTAGCCCACAAGTTCCTGCAGTGGAAAATTGCCTTGAAATGCTTTGAACCCACTGCTGTGAATGTAGCTTTCCAGGCACTATGTGTGTGTATATATATATATATATATATATATATATATATATATATATATACATATATATATATATATATATACATATATATATATATATATATATATATATACATATATACAGCTAATATTAATAAAGTGTAAGTCAACTTTCAGAAACATTGTCCCAGTTACTCCAGAGACCTTTGTATGAATAGTTTTCCTCAAAGTGGTCACACTTTGGTAGAAAATAGTTCTTATGTCCCACTGGGAGTTTTTCTGCTGAAAATGATGCCACCAACAGAAAACGTGTTTTCCTCAAGGGTCGCTCGTTGCCTCTCAAGACATGTATACACACTGTACAAACATACAGGAGAAGAATGTCACAGGGGCATAAATTCCAGGAGTACATCCTGTTTAAATATTTCACAGGCACAAAATCTGAAAGAAGACTTGCGATTATGAAACATGGTTTCAGAGCTTCCGGTATTCACAGAATCAAAGCAAAGTTCAGACAACTCATCCTCACAGAAGCTTTGCGAATTTAATGAGCTCGCTCTCTGAAGGCCAAATAAATCAGCAGTCAGTCTTCTTTATTGGCTGTTATTGTCCCTAATGCTCAGTATGGGCATTGAAAAAAGGCCGTCCTCTAGTTTGTATGAACAATGTGAGAATGGAGAAAAAGTTTCGTCCCCATATTTTCATGAGGTTGAAATGACTTAAAGAATGAAGTTAGTTATGTCTTTGTCTAATTGGGAGCAAAGATTCTCTCTGTATATAATGCAATCATAGAGTAATAAATTGCAATGCTGTATCACTTTAAATTGCTTTACTGTCTCTATAACCATGATCAGGGATTTAGATAAAAGGCAGAGCATTTACTGCCGGTGTCTAACTTTCAATAAATAATTCCTTGAAGAGCAGATAATGAATCCATGGTTAATTCACTGATATAAACCATGGAAACAGTGTTATATACACCTAAGTACTAGTTCAGCAATTCTATCATGCAATTCTACAGGCTGCTGAAAGCATCTGCCCACAGATATATATAATTACTTGCCTTGATGCTTCATCTGCAAGCAAACATGGTTGTAACTATCATAACAATACAGTTTCTATTGGTCTCCTCAGATATATGGAGACTATTGTGGAATAAACATTTAATTTTCAAAGTATTACCAAAGGCCTTTTTCTCCAAAGCATTTCTACAATTTTAGGGTTTTAAAATTGCAGCTGTTTTAATGAGTACTCGAAATCGGCAATTGGAGACAGGACCTTAATACATAACAGCCCTTCGGTAATTAATAGTGCATAAAAATATCCAGCTGCTCATCAGCGCTCCTCTGCAAAAAATTAGCCTCAGTCAGTGTTGAGCACTCTGTAGCTCCTATTTGACATAACAGAGCACAGCATGGTCTGACTACCTGAAAGCCACAGAAACATCACTGGGTTCTGAAACCATGCATGCTGCGTTGCTGTGGCACATTTTCAGGCACAAAGCAGATAATGGAACACAGGCACGATGAGATGAAAGTAGACTTTTCTTTCAGTGAGAAACCAGATAGAAGGAAGCACAGAATGAAGTGATGCAACTGGGTGACATTCTGTAGAGCTTTGACGGTTCAGCATTGTGGCTATATGATGTGGCTTGCAGTTTATATTGATCTCCATATGCAGCATATTTTAGTCCACTGGAGACAACACACAGCTAACGTTCATTATTGTAAAAATAAAAGTTACTGAAATAAAAGAACTGAAAAAATGTTGTATGTCATAGTTTCTTTTAGATTGCTATGTGTGGCTGGTCCTGCATAGTTTTGTAGAAATGCAGCATTTTTTTTTAGCTATTGATGATCAGAAATCACAGCAACACAGAATGTGGTCATTTGATATAGATGTACCCACAATCAAAATTACCTTGCATCGAGCACAGGCGTGTGTTATGTGTACGTTATGTACGGATACTGAATCACGTGACCTAAATATGTAGCAGGCGGCGGGAATTGATGGGACTCAGAAACACCCCCACAATTTAATCAATTGTTCCTTGTATCATTTCCAAAAGATAAGTCCTGATAAGTCCACAGTGGTGGATTTATAGTAGGATCACAATCATGTGATCGTCAGCAGGCTTGTTGTCATGGTTACAGTGACAAAGTGCTGCTATCTTGCAATGGGAAATCCTAATTCTACGTGTCCACTAGATGCGATTTTCCCACATGTTAACGCATCTGAAAATTGTCCGCTGGTGGACATGTACTTGAGGCCAGTAGCCGTTATTCAACTCTTGATGACCTTCTTCTCGAACTATCCTGCCCTCCCCTGATTGGACAAACACATCGACACAGGAGCTGCTCCTGGATTTCAAGCCGGACCAACGTGGTGGCTCAGACTCAAACTTTCTCTTTTATTTCGAAAACATTTCAATGAAAACTATTTCTGAAAGCATTTGAGGCGAGAAATAAGCTGTGCAGTAGCTGAATCTGTCCTCGTTTTAGTTCACTGACGACTAGTTTAGACGTTTGATGAAAGTTTTGCGATACATCGAACCTTCGCACGCCACATCGAATTTGCAAAAAGTAGAAGTCAAGTCTATTTTATGCAAATGAGCGGCGGGGAGACTAAACGCTTCACAGCTCGAAATGCAATGCAACAGGACCAGCATGCACGGACCAGTTGCAACTACTGTAGATGCGTTTCACATGGACAATGAATGGGATGCCTGAAATTGCTGGATCTAGTGGACACATACCATTAACAAATCCATTGATCCACACTGTAAGCCTCATCACTGTGAAAATCTAATGAGGTGGTCCTTGTGTCATTTCTGACCTTGACAATTTCATCCAAATCCGTTATTCCGTTTTTGAGTAACGTGGTGCACAGACGGACTCTTGTACGCTGATCGTAAAACATATTTACTCCGTCGCGTTCCTTGGCGGAGTAAATATGTTCAGTACAGCAACCATGCAGTGTCACATTTGCCTCTCTAAAGAGGACAAAACAAAGGAGAGTGAACCGCATGTGAAACCACCCAAAGGCTAGGCCAGCTGACTCCTCACTAAATGCTGTATTCTACTACTAAAACGAACTAAAAATAACGACGTAAAACTCAGACATTAAGCAAAGTCAGTGGAAATAATAAAACAGACTTTAAACTACATTCTAACATTTTTCCTGCATCTGAAGCTACAAACGAAAAGAGCTCTCTGTCCACTCACCTATCCTCATCAAGACCAACTGGGGAAACGAGCGTGGACAGAGAGGATATGACATTGTGAGGGTAAAGGTCACGCAAAATTTTTAAAAAGCTCCCACAAAAAAAAGGAATAAGAAACACAATAATAACGATGTATGCAAAAGAAATCAAATAACAATGCAAGCAAAATAATAGGAATTTTGGATGAAAATGAACCATTTGTTTTAACTCACCTGCTACATATGCATAAAAATCACTTTTTGTGGGTGGACAGTCTTCTGTCTTGGTCAGCCACAGAGCCCACAACAAATGAATCATGACCTTTGATTAGTACTGATAACCCATCGTATTCAGAAAATACTGCAGCTTCTTTAGAGAAAACAAATTGAATTGCAGATTCTGAACAACCAACTCCACCATGCATTGGAACAACATTTTGTAATTCCAAAAAGCACACCACATAAGAGTAGAAACAGGAGAGCAGCAGAGTATTGTGTAAGAGCAGATACTGACACTGTGCTTCACAATCAGTAGGGTGCTATTCAAACTGGCAACATCACTGTGTCATCGGCTACATTTGTTTGCAATTATGCAAACAAATCTGCCAAAAGACCAGAACTAAAAATGCTTGCTTATTATTCAGGCTGTTGTAATTTACTGTACAAAATGTGCAGGCTTTTTTAAAGTTGAATAGATGCAGAGTGGTAATGTGCTTCTCATTCACCCACACAGATACACCCAATGGCACCAAGCTACCATGCAAAATGCTGCCAGAACCAGTGGGACAAACTGAAGAGTTTTAGGTTTTACTTCAGATATGTAAGACATACTCAGGGAGGGACTGACACGCTCTCCTTCCTGACTCTGCCTCTGTTTAATTATTGAATAATGACTTGAAAAACAACATTTCTGATATCATACTTATGCAATGTTTATTGAAATATCCAGTGCATAAAATCACACGACGAAAGAAATGACTGGGAAAATAGTAGGAAAGAAATAAGGCTGTCTACTAGATGTGTACATTTCTATGTTTTCTATGTTATTTAGCTGGAGCTTCAGCTGATAATGTTTTGTTTTTCTTGCATCTAGATATGTTTTTAAGTCACAGGAATGGCAGTTACTGTAAGTACATAATCCTTAAGTGTGAAATCTTTATCAACTCCAAATGAATTCCAACGATGTTCCGAGCTGCTGGATGTGTAAATAAGCAAATTTTGCTCAGAAGTTCACCATATCAACCTAAAGGTGATGTCAGTATTGCTTTAATGCTTTCAAATGCCAAAAAAATCGTTTACTGCAGCGATAAGTAAATTACAAGAACACACTCAGACGTCGATACTTGGTTTCATGCTTGGTAGCCTCTTTCAAAAATTACGTTGAGGCCGTCTGACTTCGTGAAAGTTCATAGAAAAGATCACAAGAGGAGACATCTGCAGATTGGCTACACATTGCTCCTAAAAGCAATTGAAGGGAACTATTCCTGCCACTTAATTAAATGTATGTTTGCAGATTTTAAAAAAAAAATGCATCATCTTAATATTTTGTGTAATTTAAACTCAAGTTCTATAATAGTTAATTTAAAACTAAATTCAGGTTAAAGTAACTTAATTAAATTAGCTCTATAACTAGACTTCATAATTACTGTGCCAAGGAACGCAGCAGAGTTATGTGACAATCGGTGTCTGTCTGTCTGTCTGTCTGTCTGTCTGTCTGTTTGCAACATTACTCGAAAACAGATAAACAGATTCAGATGAAATTGTCAGGGAAGGTCAGAAATGACACAAGAACCAATTGATTCGATTTTGGCTTTGGTGTGGCTTATAGTCTGGATCTACGGATTTCTGTATCGTTGATAACGGCACAGCATCACTGTAACTATGACAACTAGTGAACACTACATCAGCTGCCTGCTGACGATCACAGGATTGTGATCCTACTACAAATCTACGGATTTATCGAGACAAAGAATGAGCAGCCGGGACGGAGTACTGCGCTCTCTGAGTGCATTTCTAGCTCAATCTTTCTTCACCTTAAGTTCAGAATTTACCTGAACATACCTGCATAATGTCAAACAGTTAAGACTGGTGATTAAAAAATTGTTTTGCAGAGAAAACAGTATTCCCAAAGTGAATGTAATTTGCTGAACATAATTTCATTAGAAGTTCAAAAAGACTAATGCAAACTGTTGCATGTTTTTTTTTTGGTTGAGCCCACACATTATTTATTGAAGTTCATTGGAGCAAGCCCTCCATCTCTCATTTCCAGTCTTCTGTTCCAGTGTTTCTTGATTTGCAGCAGCTAAACAAGACTTCCAGTCTGAGCAGACCATCAGTTTCCCGTCAGTCATTTATTCTGTGTTAACAACAAAGAACTCTCTGTCTCAGTGTCATATTCCAGTAATTACGGCACCTTTTCCTGAGTCAAAAGCTTTATTATTATGTCTTCCTTCAACTTAGGTAGAAATCATTAAAATTTAGAGTGAGAAAGGGCATTCAACGTGTGTTTCTTTGATGTCGACTGCTTTCTGTGAATGATGCTCTGAGACGGATGACAAAAGAAAGAATTCAAGGCCATCGTATGTCTGAAATTGAAGTTGACCATGAATATGAACTAAAAAGTGCACTGATGTGTTTCTACAAAGCAAAGAATGAAGCTACATCTTGTTGCTCCGGTTCAATCATATATTTTTTTTTTTACATTTCTACTGATAACTACATTTGAATCACAGATCTAAGCCACTGCTGCCATCATCCTGACATGTGGGCTGCTATTATTCCCAGTTTCCATCTTTGATAGAGCCAAGGACTGAGGAATCATGTTGTGAAATTGATTAACTTTTTGATTTGATTCACACCAGCAGGAATATTCTTGCAGAAGCAGGAAATATGAATCTTTATCTTTGTATTTGTGGAAAAGGCCTGTTGAACGGTCTGTTTGAGAGTTTTACTTCTATTCTATTCTCTTGATGGAAGCAGTGGCTTATTTCTGTGTTTCCATCAATACAGACCTCTATAAAAGCAGTGATAACATGAGAGACACACACTGGCTCTAGAAAGAATCATGCTGCTACTTATTCCCAGGAGGCCTTTACATAAGCCTTCATCTCCCCACATGCTGCATCATCTCCTCAGCATCCTGTTGCCCTCTTCACCACAATTATGCACCCCACGATGTACCTTTGTAGACCTCCTCCTGCATCCACGTTAACCCTCCTTCACCTATCAGCCCCAGGAGCTTATTTTAGAGAGAATGAAAGCATGGCAACTCCTTTGATAGTACAATTTATTACACAAATTCCCTCTGATAACCAGTGGGAAAAGTATAGAGAAAAACAAGAACGCATTTCCCTCGTTAAAGCTCACCCGCTGCCAATGTGGAACTCAATTTTCTTTGCATTTGTGCACTAGCTGGCTTTATCTGATAACTTCTCCTAGGAAACAGTTGGTTTTAGTGGTACGATCAAATCAGATAAAACACAATAACAAAGTAGCTACAGAAAATAATTTATGAAGAGGGAATGCATGAGGTGAGCAACCCCGTTCTGATGAAAACAGATGAATTTTTAGAGCGAGTTTTATGTTTGTGAAAGAGGATGCAGTCTCATTTTTGTTGCATTTCAGTGGATTTAAGGATGGTTTGTTAACAAGATTAAATTTATTGTCATGAATTATCTGACCTTGTCAGCATTGCTCAAACTATATCTCATTAGGAGTTTGACAGCACTTGCATTATGTACTTACTTTATAAAGTTAATTTTAAAGCAGAGCCATAAATATTTAAATGAAAACATGTACTCTGATAAATTTCTTCCTAAAGCAAATACAGGACATTGAGTCAACCTTAAGCTAAAATTGCTTCACAAATAGCAAACAGGCAGAAACTGGGTTTCATCATGAATTCGCCTGCGCTCCTCCTGAAAATACCTTAGTCGCAGTGGTGTTTACCTTTGGCTGTTGGATACGTACTAGCTTTAAAAGAGCTGGTCTCAAAACACAGTGCGCTCCAGGCTAGCACAATAAATCCTTAGAAGGAGCTTGAACCCAAGCAAATATATAGTTTTCTTTTGTTAACATTGGGTCAGGGATGTGAATGCAAGTCCATGGTGTAACTTCACAGCAAGCATCTCCTTCATTCCTTCTGGCAGGTGGGCATAAGCATAGTGGAATAGCCAGCTTTGTCTGCAATCACAGGATCTGAAACAAGATTAAGTTGATTTGAAGCAGCAGGTGTCTAAATATCATTGCAAGGTGCCTCCTAGCACAAGATAAATACACCTTTCTGCAGCCTCTGACATCTAATGACTCCTGCAGTAAACGCTGTTTTTTGTCAGAGTTGTCTTTGGGGCTACTTCCATTAGATTACCAGGATGCGCAGTTCCTCAGACGGAGATGTTTCGGGACACGGAAACCTCATCATGTACAATTTGCACACACACCTGCCACCTTTTTCATCATTAGGAGTCGACAGGTCTGGTCAGCCAAAAGTGTTGGCCACAGACCCCGGCGAGGGAATCTCTCTCCTCATTCATTAGTGGACCAAGAGACCTTTCATTGTTCATTTGTGTAGTCCAGAGAGTCTGAAGAATCCTCAGGGATCACAAATGATGCACTATTCACTAAACTGTTTCAGCCATATTTCTCAACCACCACCCCAGTGGCCTGCCATCTGAGAATCATCGTGTTGGAGTTCTCACTTGCTGACCTCTTTCAAAGCCACGCAGCCCCCTGCATTTTGACCATTGCTCACTTGTCAAGCCTGGCTAAAGGAAGACCATTGTTGTGTGAAATGGCCAGGGACCTGTCTTCCCAACTGCTAAAACCTTAGCAACAGCTGCAGCTCAATGAACATATATTTTCCTTTCCCTGGTGATCCTCTCATTCTGTGGAGCCTCAGGATGTCACACACAACCCTGCTGTTCTTCTATCCCCTATTTCTATCCACTGTGCTCCTTCTCAGCTTTTCCTCTCTCCTCCCACTCTTTGTCATTGCTTTGTTTACTTACACAGTGCTTCAGCGAAGCAGATGCAGCTGTCCTCCGAGCAATATTTGGCATCTGGATATCTCCCTTGGCGGATGCCTTTGTAACTCATCAAACGCTCTTTTGAAGCTTGCTGGGTATTCAGGCGGTGAGGCGTGCCGGGGATCATCGCAGGTGAGACCGCTTCAGGCGTCAGTCTGATTCAAAAGGTCAAGCTGCCACAAGCACTTTTGCTAGTTAACTATCTTTAAACACAGTAAAAAGGTCATCCTGTACATTGTCTGCTATATCAGGCAGCAGATGGAAACCTTTGCCACTGCAATACTTGATTGTTTGATGTGTGAATGTAACATATGCCGTTGTATCTAAGTCTGTTTTCTCCTGAACTCACACTAATTATGTTATGTAGAAGACAGGAAACTTATCTACAAGCCTCATCTAAGAACTTTTCCATTCATCTTGCTTGTGATGCATTGGATTCAGAATAGCTATTCAAGTTTGTAATCATAAGATGATGGTTTTGTGGTTATACACACATTCAGATTGTTATCCTTCATACAAATGGACGTGTTTATAGACCTACCATCAGCCATCAGCATTTTTTTCATTATGCCTTGAGGATACAAATCAGAAACAAGTAGGAGTAAAACTCATTTGCATAGTATGTAAAATCTGTTATAAATGACAAGCGTAGGGAGTAAGATATTAACAGGGAAACAGGATTTAATAGCTGATTGGCTTTATTGTATATTTCATATCAATTATAAATAATTTAACAACCAGTTTACTGTATATGCTGTACAATAAAAACAACAATACTTGACAACAAGATGGACTGCTTTCCCACTTACATGAGCTAGGCTATAGCTTCCAAGCATATATACAGATATCAGTTCAAAGTAGAAAGTAGAACAATATAGAAGTAAGTGAGTAAGTTTTATTTCTTTAGCAGCTTTCAAAAGCAGACATCACAAAGTGCTTCATAATAGAAAACACTACAAAGCAAACAGAGACAGCAAGCAGAGAGACAAACATTAAATCCATACAAACAGATAAAAACATGAAGCAAGACAAAAACTAAATGAAACAAAGCAAATTAAATAAAAGCCAATCCAAACAAATGGGTAATTAGCTGCTTTTTAAAAAGTGTTCACAGATCATGAGTCCAATGGGAGAGCGTTCCAAAGTTTTAGAGCGACAACCTCAAAAACACAGTCTGCTTTATGTCTGAGCCTGGAGGGAAGAACGACTTACAAAGTCTGATCAGAGGACCTCAGATTCCTGCTGGTGTTAAATGGCTGCAGTAACTCTTTTATATACGCAGTATAACCAGTCAAGAATCTAAATGTAATCACAAGAATCTTGAACTGGATTCTGAATTGGATGGGAAGCATTCAGGGTTTTATTTACATGAGACCCTCTGGATAACTTGGTCAGAAGCTTGGCAGCAGAATTTTGCACCACTTGTAAAGTGATTCTAGAATGGTTTGCTCAGACAGGTGAAAATGGAACTACAGTAGACAAGCATGTATAATCATCTCCATCTAAGCTGTGGACAGAATGGCTCAAAGGTTACCAATGTTCCTCGGTGGTAGAAACAGTTCACATGCTATATCATGAAAGGTTGATAAAAATAAAAAGTAAAAAAAAAAAAAAACAAAAAAAACAAGGAATAAGAGGCAAGACTTTCCAGAAATAAGGCAGAAATAAGAAATTCAGTTTTGTCAGTATTTAGCTGTTGGAAATTTCCTGCCATCTGATCTTTTATAAAGCTGGAGCAGTTAGAACAGATTAAAAAACTCTTGAGGCTTAAACGAAATGCATAATTGAAAATCATCTAAAACTGGTACACGACATCTTTAAAATCACTTATTGTATACCCATAAGAAGGCAAGTACAATGCAAACAGCAGTGGGCCAAGTACAGACCCTTGGGGAACACCACAAGGCAAATATTCAGATGTGACGGATTGAGCCTCTCAAGTATTAATAAAAATTAATGAATTATTTGAATACTTCATTTAAAAAAATACATTATCTGTAAAAATAATAATATTAACTCAGTGGCCATTATTTATGTAGTTTAACATGACCACTGGCAAACAATAATAGTACTAATTTGAACTAAATTATTCCTCATGCATGTACAATTAAACAATAACTTGAACAACATTTTCTCTGCCGTCAAGATCCATCCTTTGAGACAGTCATGCATTTCCTGTTTCCTCCTTACGTTGAACATTATATTACAAAAACTGCAAGCAATTTCTTTTTTCTATAGTCAGTCATGTATTATTTGCTTGCAATTTTGCATCCTGGATATTCTAGTGATGGTACCACTGATCCATATTGAGAGTTTTGCTGTTCAGTTTGATATTCAGTAATTAGAATTGCACTCAGAGTTTGAATGTTTTTAATGAAAAGTCAGAGGTAGCAGGAGTAACACATCACTACTGACTGGCATCCCATCGGTAAAAGTGCTCCAGGAGTTTTTAATACTTATCTTTATCAGTGTGTATCACTAACACACAGATATTTTTTGCAGATTCTCCACCTCAGCATTGACTTTCTCTTCTTCATGATAGATGTCTTATCACTTTGAGTCACTGGTAAGAGAAGTGAGAAGGATTACTCTAAATGTCATGCTGATTCTAGATTGCCCCTATGTGTCAGCAGTGGCGGCTGGTGGAGAATTTCCTTGGTAAGGCTTTGCCACATTCAATCAATTCTGACAAACATTCTAGTATGATATAATGGAATAAAAGTGAATGCATCGAATTCACATTTCTGCTTTGCATTTTAATATTTAACAATTGTTTTATTCCAACATGGAATATAGCAGTGAATAATGCCTTGACAAACACACCCTGAAAGCTTGAGGCAAATTCAGTATACAGTGGTGGAAAAAACATGTTTAAAATTTTAAACAATCTAAATATTATCATGAAATATTTGTGAAATTTTTTTTTTGTGTTTCAAAAGGTGTGGCTGCATTAGACAGACACAAACAAATACAAACGATATTTTTTTTATTTATTGTTTCCAAGAAAACTTAGCAAAACTAAATTCTACCAAAATGACCCAATGCTCAAAAATTTCTTATTTTTATGGAAATAATCAATTTTAAGTTTTTAATGGCTTTTTTTTTTTTAGGATTTGTTTAGTATTATGGATGTGATTGTACTAAAAGAAACTACACTTGAAGACCGAAGAGTGATTCTTAATGCAATATACATGCAAATTCATGGGGTGTCTGAAATTTTTTTTCCAGCACTGTAATACTAGAAAAGCACTCAGAGAGCACAGCACTCTGCCAAAGCTGCGCATTCCTTCTATCATTTCTGACAGATAAGTCCCAGTAAGTCTGCAGAGGTGGATTTGTAGCAGGATCGCAATCATGTGATCATCAGCAGGCAGCTGACGTAGTGTTCACTTGTTGTCATGGTTACAGTGACGCCGAGCCATGATCAGTGATACAGAAGTCGTGGATGCAGACTAAAAGCCGGATCACTGTCAAAATCTAATCAATTGGTCCTTGTGTCATTTCTGAAAGTCAATATTTCAATATTTCATGTAAATACGTTCATGTGTTTTTGAATAATGTTGCTAACAGACAGACAAACCAAAGCTGATTGTCACGTAACTACACCATGTTCCTTGGCAGAGTAGTAAAACATGTCATAAAAAATAAGGTTTTTTGATGCCCCTATGGAACTTGTTTTGTTGGGGAAACCAATACTGAGGTAAAGATAAGGATAAGTAAACATGAAGTGCATTTAGGAATATTAGTGTTATGTCCTTGCTATTCAGCCACTTCAGTGGATATTAGCATGGGAGTCAAGTGCTCTGATGTGCAGCTATAGCAAACTCCAGTAAACTTCTGCTTCAGAACTCTCTCACTTTTCCCCAGGGCACAACCTAGATATGCATAGAAATTTGATGCTGGCTGAAAAGTCCCTCAATACTTCACAAAATATTTTTTTTCATGGAGAAGCTTAACAAATGCTGATGCTTCCAGAGAGGATGGCCGTGGTGCTCATTGTAAGAAAAACAAAAGAGCTACTTTCTTCAGGTGACTGTCAAAGCAGGGCCCATCAGACTGTGTCAGCAAGAACAGTCCATTGAGAGTGACAGAGCAGGATAATATTATAGGGTTACAGTGAATGAACCACTCATGACAAAGATGAATCCACATCTGAGAGTTCAGTGGTGCAGAAACCATAGGCAGTGGTCTACAAAGATGAGGACAACAATGATACAGCCAGATGAGTCATTCTTCATCATATTCTCAACACGTGTGTGAATGCATGTGTGGCTGACACAAAGACAACAGTTCAAGCTTGAATGGAGAACCTTTGTAGTGAAACAATCCAGTGGCTCTGTTGTGCTGAGGGGGGCATGTTGCTGGTTTGGTTTGGGTCCACTTGTCCACTTAGAGGGAAGGATCGCTGGAAATCAATACAAAAGTGTCCTGAATGAGCAGTTTAACCCTATGATGAAACAGTTCCATCCTGATGGTAGCAACCCCTACCAGCATGACAATGCCCCCATCCACAAGGAAAGAGGGGTCACTGAATGGGTTGATGAAAAATGTCACTCATTTGCTACAGCCTTCAGATTACCAGATATCAGCACAACTGAAGACCTATGGGAGTCTTTGGACCAAAATGTTTGCTCTCTCCAGCACTGTTATCATAATACCAAACTACTGAAACTCCTTAATGATAGAGCATATTGAAGCTGTGGTCCAGAACCTCAGTAAGACACTTTATGTTGGCATGGAAAAAAAAAAATAAATAAAAAAATTATTTTTATTTATATATATATATATATATATATATATATATATATATATATATATATATATATATATATATATATATATATATATATATATATGTATATATATATATATATATATATATATATATACATATAGAGAGAGAGAGAGAGAGAGAGAGAGAGAGAGAGAGAGAGAGAGAGTTTTATGCTTTAGGCAATGTCACACCTACAATAGCCAACAGTGCTGCACATATTTTTATCACAGAATGTTATTCACAGATGCTCAGAGTGGAATAGCCCCACAACAATATCACATCATGTTCAGGTAAAACAGTCTTGTGGGGGTTTTGGCTGAAATAAAATAGAAAAATAGGCCAGTACAATTTACAATCCTTGGACTGTGAGTACAATAAACCAGCCAAAAAGTAATGGATCAGTCTTTGGTTTAGAGCAGGCCTAGCGGTGTAATCACCCAGGTTTTTGGCCAAAAAGACAAGCATATTTACTTTGTCCAGCTTTAGCTGGGGCTGTTACAGAAAATAATGGTTAAATATGTTTTTCTTTTTTTTCCCACAACTTCATTGTGTACACAGCTTTGTCCATGTTGGCTGACCCACCTGTTTTATCACCTCAATACATTTCTAAATAGGGGCAGAGACACACTTTAAAGAGTCCTATACTGTCAGTGGTGCTTGGCCAGTAGCCTATGTTATGACTGACCTCTGGTGGAATGTGCTGCTGTGTCAGTTTAACAGCGAAAGCAGCACAGGTTTTTGAAAACCAAACCTTCAGGAAATGCAAATAACATGCTATCATACAGTCTGCACAGTGGCTCAGTGGTTAGCACTGTCACCTCACAGCTAGAAGATCACCAGGTCATGTACCGACTGGGGCCTGGGATCTTTCTGCATGGAGTTTGCATGTTCTCCCTGTGCAGCGTGGGTCCTCACTGGGTACTCTGACTTCCTCCAACAGTCCAAGGACATGCTCAGATTAATTGGTGATTCAGAATTGCCCGTAGGTGTGAATGTGAGTGTGATTGTTGGTCTCTATGTGCAGTCCTCTGATAGACAGGTGACCTGTCCAGGGTGTCCCCTGCCTTCACCCTAATGAGGATTAAGAGGTGTATAGACAATAGATAGATGCTATCATACAACGCAAGCCTACACACAAACAATATAAGTGTTGTGATAGAATATAAATGTCTTGCTGAGGTTTTTTGAGCTGAACCATCTGTTTCAGCAGGTCAGCTGTGGGTCATTATCATGGATATATTCAGTAACTTAACACGGAGTGAATTTTCAGTGCAATGACTAGTACATGACCTCTGGCGATCTGCAGTACTTGTTTCAACATTGTTCTCAGTGGTCTGAACATAACTCACTACTTTCACTGTCGTTTCATTGTATGAGAACAAATGGGCCTTTGATGTCAACCATTATTAACATCCTCCAGCTGTATTGTGTCACTTGAGACTTACAGATAGGGGCCAGTTGTGTATTGGTGGATAGCTGTGTGTGTCTCTGTGTGAAAGGATTAATTTCTTGTCAAGGTGAGTCTGTAAGAGCAATGACTCCAGTCTTGCTCAGACATTTTCAGAAGTAAGAAGCTGCTCTGGTTTCTCACATCGCTGCCGAGATGCTCTGTATGCAGTGTGTGCATCAAGTTCAAACTTCGATAAATTATGCAGGGGGGGGGGTAGATTGTCACAAGAAATTTTGAAGTACTGCACTATACAAGATTTACTAGCATCAGATATGTATTTTTTTTCTTCCAATATTCATCGAGTAGTATCACTGCACTCACTCTTAACCCACTTGGATGATCAGTTTCTCAACTAAACTCAACTTTCACTCCTCCAAAAAAGATTTCTGTTAGGAAATGTAAAGTCTATATTCTGCTCCAGACTAGTAATATTTATTACACTTGTCAAAACACAGTCACTTGAATTTAAATTTTTATCAGCATATGTAAAAGTGTTGTCATTTAATACGAGTACTGTACAGCTACATTTTGCACTGTCTCTCACTGTGACAGGCTGATATTACACTGATACACTCTACACTGATATTAAGCACGCCCGCCTGTTTCCCAATTCATTTTAAAGTGAGCAGACCTGACCAGGCTTAACTATTAGACTCTGCTCTCAGAAATGTATTACATGCATTATAGCACTCAGAGAAGCAGGAATAGCTGGAACAGAACTGGTTCCCTTTGTGCCATTGCTTTTATTCAGTGTGATTACTAGAGTTCCAACGTGTTAGATTTTAAAAATGTAAAATTTCTCATTTTGGCAGCTCCTCATGTCAGTATTAACAAAAGACAAAGTGACAGACAGCAACATATGGCATTACCAGCCTCTCCCAGCCCTCACCACCACACATATGCCAGGCAGGGAAACCAGTGTTTCTTGTGAATAAATAAAATCCTAACGGCTCCAAAATTATAAGTGAGCTTCAGTGCTCATTCCTAAGTGTTCAAGATGAGAGCTCTCTGATTTGTTTTGCAGGATTTTAAATGCATAGTCACTCTTCATATTTTATTAAGGAATAGTAGCTACACCATATGCTGCAACTGTTGCTTTAAAATGGCCTTGAATTTATTTCCCATTGTAACCAGAGCACCGATCACACCTTTTCTCAAGGTGCTTCCCTCTGCATCTGGAACATAACTGGTGAACAAGCACAATTTGCATTCCACTGCAACAAAAATGTCACTTTGATTTCATTTAGTCTCTGCATGTGTTTTATGCAAATTCACTAGAAAGGGTCGAAGCACAATTGGACTATAAGGTGGGACTTTGGGGTAAGAAAAATTGAAGTTAGAAACATTTTTCCGTCCAACCTACATTTCAGACAGATCTCTGCAACTGGAGGGCAAATCTGTGTTTGTCTGAACCATTCAACAGGCATACAGCATGAAGTTTACTCTCTGTAAATCACCTATGAGGAGCAGCGTGCCCCAAAGAGGTGAGGGACATATTGTCCCTGAATACTGAGGCACAATACAAAAGCCCTGAGCCAGTGCAAAACCACAACTTAGCTGGTGCTCCCCAGGAGCCCTGGGCTATAACATAACCTCACTAAGTGATATTTTGACAGATCTCCCACCTACCTGTTACACCATGTTTTAGAAAGCGTTCGTTTAACTTGTAAATTGTGCAGCACAATTTTAGCTCTTTCTTCCTGTTTGCAATGGCAGTCGCTTACCTGAAATTAGTGAAATGTATGTGCCTGTCAGTGCAGTTTCTCACTTCCTGTGTTTACAGATGACAGCTTGCAACTATGTTCAAAATGACTCCATACTGTTAGCTGAAACGGAGTGGTGATGGAGCACACAGTGCAGCGCCACAACATCTGGGTTGACAGCTTCTCTGCTTTTTTCTGAAACCATTATATAGCCATGATATTTATTCGTTTGTATTTCCATGCTGCTGCTGTTGCATTGTTCAAATGGCTCTTTGGCTTGACTGGCTTCATTTGCCTGCAATCAAAGAACAGCAGCAGTTCTAGAAGGCTGTCATGCTGAAAGATTGACGACAGTCTTAGCCTCATTGCACATACAGATAGAATGGGTGGCTATACTGTAAGTCCATTTACCATAGTTTTAAATAGCAGTAATGACCCAATAAGCAATTTCTGAATGCATGCTGCTACATAGAATAGTGTAAACAATGAATTCATTTGGCATTTCAGAATTTAATGTTCAAATATGTCACGAATAGCAGCAAAAACGTAGTCAGCATTAACACATTATGATAGTGAAGAAGTGGACACATTCGACTCCCGTTTGCTTTTCAGGCATTGATTAAACCCCTAAAGACTAACCTCTGTATATCAAAGTTACATATTTAAAAGCTTGTTGCATGAAAATTATTCCCTCCTGCCTTAAAAATGTCTTGTGCAGATTGATGAAGTCTCTCTTAAGAGGCATTAATTATCACAAATACACATTTTAGCAGCATATTCGCACTTGAAATGCATCCAAGCTACATGTAAACAGATACTTGAATGTGGAAAGAAAAGGGGATCTGCCCTTGTCACATTTGATGACCATGATTCATTTGCCAGGATCATCATCCAGAAATACCACACTATGAACTGTCACAACTTAGAAGTGAGGAAGGCCCTCACCAAACTGGAAATGTAGAGTTCCCATTCATGGAGAACGTTTTTGCTTTATAGCACTCCTGTTGCTTTGGTTGCTGCTGTTCATAGCTAAAACTAAAATCATGTAAATGTGTCTGCTGTTGTCATTTTGTTGCAGTGTAATTGGCCAGCCTCACCTCTACACACTCCATTTAAAAGTGGCAGCTAGTGGCAGTTGAATGCTTTGCACATTTATTGAGTGCAGAATGTATAAACCTTTACCAAAGCTTTAGGCAGGGTCACAGCAGCATCCATCCATTCAGGAGCTGGGGGATGCTATAGCATGGTTCTATAAAAATCACATTCAGTTCGATGTCTCATTGATATGCATGTACCATATAAACTATGAATTTATGTGTTATTTATGTTTTAAAAAGACTGTTCAGAGTTTAGTAATTTTTCCTTTAGGTTTTACTTACATAGCCACTGGGCTTGAATCGAGACACTGAACTTCTGCAATCAATAATGCCATCACTCGCAAAACACAGTGTGACTGTATAACATCCTGATAGCTGTTTGTGAGGATGTCATTATGTGGGCTGTGATCTCCCCTCCCTGTATACACTACTGGTCAAAAGTTTTAGAGCGCTTCAATTTTTCCTGTTTTTTTTTTTTTTTTTTTAAATCCGGGCAGTGGTGGCGCAACGGTTAAGTTCTGGACAACTGATCCGAAGGTTAGAGGTTCAGACCATGATGGCCCTTGTCAGGCCCTTGAGCAAGAAGGCCCTTAACCCTTCCTGCTCCAGGGCCGCTGTACCATGGCTGACCCTGCGCTCTGACCCCCCAGTTGGGAGGATATGTGAAAATCTGAATTTCCCCTCATGGGATTAATAAGGGATAATAAAAAATTTAAAGAAAAAAAATTTTATTAGTAGTTCAAGTCCAATGAATAACCTGAAATGGCAGAAAGGTAAGTGGTGAACTGCAAGAGGTTAAAAAGGTAAGGTTACCCAAAACTGAAAAATAATGTACATTTCAGAATTATACAAAAAGGCCTTTTTCAGGGAACAAGAAGTGGGTAAATAATTTAAAGCTGTTCTGCAGCAATGGAGGTTGATCAAGCCTTGAAAGTTGGTGCTACCAAATCCTACAGGTGTCCCAACTTTCCTTGATCACTTCCAACCTCCTCTGTCTGGATAAAACTATTGCTGGAACACATCGTGACACCACACCCTCCAGAGCATTATTAGAACAGTGCTGTCCTGCAGAAAGTAGTGTGTTGCTATAAAAATGGAGAGGAAAAGGCAATTAACAATAGAAGAGAGACAGACCATCATTACACTTCAAAATGTAGGTCTTTCCTACAGAGAAATTGTGAAGAAAGTCAAGGTGTCAGTGAGTCCAGTTTTCTTCACCATCAAAAGGCTCAGAAACTGGAGGAAACTCTGACAGGAAGAAGTCTGGAAGAACCAAAGCCACAACAGAACCAGAAGACCAGTTTGTGAGAGTCAACAGCTTGGTAATAGGAGCTCACAGGACAACAGCTTCAATCAGCTTCATAGTGGTCGTAGGAAGAAGTCTCAGTTTAACTGTGGAGAGAAGACTTGGAGCTGCAGGTTTGACAGGTGGAGTTGCAGCAGAAAGCCGTTTCTAAGACATCAGAATAAGAAAAAGAGGCTTTCCTGGACCATGAAACACCACCAATGGACTACTGAAGACTGGAAGAAGTTATTATGGACTGATGGATCAAAATTTGAAATCTTTAGTTCATCACGCAGGATTTTTCTACACCATGCAGTAGGTGAACGGATGGTTTCTCACTGTGTGACATCAACTGTTAAACATGAAGGAGGAAGTATGATGGTCTGGGGCTGTTCTGCTGGATCCAGGGTCGGTTCTTGTACAGAGTGAGAGGAACCCTGAACCTAAACAGCTACCACAGCATTCTGCAGCTCCATGCAGAACCCTCTGGTATGTTCTAGTTGGTCAGGGGTTCATCCTACAGCAGATAATGATCCAGAACATCAGTCCAAGCTCTGCCAGAACCACCTTAGGAACAAAGAACCAGATGGTGAGCTTGAAAACATGGAGTGGCAGCACAGTCTCCAGACTTAAACCTCATGGAGATGGTTTGGATGAACTGGACAGAAGAGTGAAAGCAAAGAACCTACAAGAACCACACATTTATGGGAACTTCTGCTGCAGAGCTGGAAGAACTTTCTGAAGAATATTTGATTTCCATTGTGGAAAGAATGAATGTGTTCAGCTGTTATATCTGCCAAAGGAGGTACTTTGATGAGTCAAAAGTTTAGAATGCATTTTGGTTTCTGAATTGTTTTGTATTTATTTCATTTGTTTATTTGTTCTATGCTTTCATTTCAGAGCACAATGAGACATTAACATGTGTAATTTCCAGTTTTAAAAAAATGGAAAAATTGGGGTTTTCTGAAACTTTTGACCGGTAGTGTACATTGACAAGATAACTTCCAGTATTAGAGACACTGTAAATACCATGTGCTATTCAACAACAAAATTAGCATATGCAGTACATTTCTTCCCAGTTTGACAATTTTTCATCAGTATCCAAATTTTAATATTCGATCTGAGCATAGTTTAATTATCTTCTATCCTAATGCGTTTTAGAAACTCTAATCGAACATTAGAGTTTCTCAGAGAACAAAATGAATTGTTCTCAGGTGTTGACAGTGCCCTCAGACCTTTATTTCTGTGGGGGTTTCTGTGAATGACAGTAAGTTGACAGCTCACACGTCAGTTGCTCTTCAGAAGAGTGAAAGGCGGCAGGCCAGGCGGCGTGATTGATTGCTGTGCTGATGTAACCTGGACTGGATTACATCGCTGCAGCTGTACAGGAGCACAGAATAGCGGGTTTTAGTATTTAATGGAGAGAAAGGCGCTGAAGAGATGTGGGAAAGATAGTGTAGCAAGAGAAAGGTGGAAAGAGAGACGGAGAGATGTATGGGCTTATACTGGGTTAAAGAAGGAGTGAGGAGAGAGACTGATGGTCAGTGATGGATTCAAGCAGCTCAGTCAGCCGTGAAGAGCTCTGAGGTGCTGATCTGGTGCATTGATGAGGAACCTGTGAGAAGACAGAGACAAGCAATTGTCAGTGTTTCAACAATGATGCAGGAGGGTAAATGTTGATGATGGCAGAATTACATGTAACCTGAATTCACCCAAAGAAACCTTTAGTGTCTGCTTGGTGTGTATGACTAGAAATTATGGGTATGATAGACAGTAAGTCATGGGGCGTCCTTGGGGAAAACAACAGCTTAGCGTGATTATACTGGTACTAGACATGAGAAATATGATATGTATTCAGTCTTTATGGTATCCGTTTCACAGCTGGATGAAAGCACCGTGCACTCATACGAGACTGTTTTCAATTCTTCATGAATCCAGTCTCAATAAAACATTTCACATCTGAAACTTTGTATTTTTTCTTTAATATATCAAAGATTGTAAAGGAAAAGTCATTTTCCAGAGTTCCGCTGGAATCTTCAGACAGCAGCCAAATCAAATCTTGCCAAGGGACTGGCATCAGAATCAGAGTGACATGACATACAGCTTTTTACGTGCACAGTCCACGGAGTAGCCAGGCCACAATGATTGAATGCCAGACAATGGACTTACCCTACAGGCAGAGATTGTCATGTTCAGAGTGTTCCCTGCCATAACTGATAAACTAATACCTGACACCAGTAGGCATGTGATTGAAAAAGACAAGCTGTTTTTCTTCTTTGTATCAACCCTTTTGTTCACAATAAGAGCATGAAGTTAAATCCACTTCTAATCTTCATAATGCTGAAAGAGAATGGGATCCCTTCTATAAATGAGATGAAGGATTTATGGTGGGGAGGCCCCTCTGGATGACCTTGCGGCCTGGTGCTCTGCCAAAAACAACAAACGGGCTTCATTAGCAGTTTGAATGAAGGCTTATGCTGAAACACATTAGTCTGATGGGTTCATAAATATATGGAATAAACATGACAAATTATTGCCATATTTTTCAGGTCATTTGAAGTGCCATTACAGAATTTTTAATGGGATGCTTGGAAGAACATACAAGCTGCAATATTTAAAATCTTTAAAGGGCAATATTTCAGATGTTAATTTTTTTTTAAGTTGCAGCCATTAAACCAGTCTCATTATGGGTTAGAAGCAGAGATGCAAGCAATCTACAGATTACAGTACATCATAAAATCATATTTAATTATTCTCAGGAACATGGCACTGTCATAACTACAATGGGATTTTTCCTGTAACTGCTGTCATTTAAATTTAGTCAAGACAAGTCACTCACTGCCACAGGGCTTTCCAGTAGACAAATAAAATTGGCATTACAAATTAATTGCACAAGTTTATATATTGGGGTAAATACCCTGCAGTGTTGCTTTTCATGTTACCTGAGTACTTTTAATTTTAATGATTAAAATCCTATTTGTATATATGAAATTTAACTTTACCTAACTATAATAAATTTTATAGCTGCGGTCCAACAGTAATATTTAATATGGAGATAATTAATTTCAATATTAAGGATATTACCTGACTCATTTTGAATTAATGTTATAATTCTACCCAAACATTCATGAAAACTTTTTTTTTTATTTTTATGTCTGTGTGTATTATTTTGTGTATTTCATTTTCTTTTCATTTTCTTTTTTCTTGTTGATGTTATCAAGAATTAGACATTTTGAAATGATTAACATTTTAAAATGTCAACTATTAAACTATTCTTTAACACAATTTATATGGAAACATGTGGCATTCCAGTAATTATTTTATACTGAATCAAATACAGTATGTAACATGGCCACATATATGGAAAGAGAATCTGACATTGTGATACTTTGTTTTTCTGCAATGTACACAACCGCTCAAAAGTTTAGGGTAACTTAGAAATTCCTTATTTTTGAAAGAAAAGCAGTTTTTTTTTTCAATGAAAATTACATTAAATGAATGATAAATCCAGTCTAGACATTGTTAATGTGGTAAATGACTATTCTAGCTGGAAACAGCTGATTTTTAATGGAATATCTCCATAGGGGTACAGAGGAACATTTCCAGCAACCATCACTCCTGTGTTCTAATGCTACATTGTGTTAGCTAATGGTGTTGAAAGGCTCATTGATGATTAGAAAACCCTTGTGCAGTTATGTTAGCACATGGATAAAAGTGGGAGTTTTAATGGCAGGCATGAAATTGTCTGGGTGACCCCAAACTTTTGAACGATTGTGTACATAGTGATACTAAAAAGCAGCTTAATAAGTAGAACCTGGGTATAACGTGTCAACTAAGAGATGCCTTGTGTGACCAAAGCACTGCAGCCTGGTCCACTTGTTCAGGGCAGCAGCCTTCATCCTGTTCACCACATTGTCTGTTGATGCCTCTCATCCGGGCCCTAAGTAGCCAACGTTTCTTACATCCCCGCCGTGATGTTCTCATTGTTAGATCATGCAGGAAAGAGGCTGTTTGCAAAAAGCAACTTTTCAGTTGGAAGTCCTCATTAACCAAGTGGATGGTAAGAGGTATGTAGAGCTCTAGTGTCCGACTGGACCACAGGCCCGCTGTAGCTGCAAAACATTCCCCTTCTGACAACTCTGTTTCAACTTGTGCCTCGCATGTTTAATAGGGATGGCAACTGAAAGAAATATGACACATTGCTTATCGAGCAACGAGGTCATGATTTTAAAATCATCTTAGCAAGGTGTGATAATTGGTAGCATGTCTTGTACAAGGTGAAAAGTTATTTCATCAGTGGTTTCGAACCACTGTCATGAGGAGTTACACTGTCAAAGGAATTTGAATTTTTTTTTTTGCTCGGATTTGCATTTTGCACAGTCATAGAGAGCTTTGTGGCGCTTATTTAAAATGTCAGACAAATTAGTCGGTATTGGCAACAAGTGCAGACGCTGACAACAAAGCAAATCCTCCTTTCTGTAGCCAGAACATTTCCATACAACCGAGATTGCTTTTTTTTTCCCTTCACGACTAAATCTTCCTTTTTGGTGTCTTTTTCATGTTCCTCTTTCATTTTGCTGCTGCACATGTGGAGCCTGCATGTCAAAAGTAAACACTGTTCAACAAAGAGACATCTCTAGGAAATGGGAAATGAGAACCATGCAATGTGTTTCTATCTTTATAATCCACTTCCTGCACATGTGCACATGAAACGGTATGTCCTGCAGCCCTGTAATCTACAGTATGAACCCAATAATCTGGAAGATCTTTTAAATTAAATGAATGTTTTTTATCAAGATGTACATTTAGACTGAAATGACTCCAAGCATTCTAGTAACACATCCTGAAAGCTTCCCTCCTGTTTTTCAAAGCTTTCATCCCTCTTAGTGTATCCTAATTAATGGTGGGTCACTTACCTAAATGGAGAGTAAGGCAGCAGTATAGGAGTAACTCTCAAGTGGCTTTCTGTGCTCATAAATTCATGGATTTAGCTCGCTAAATGTTTTATCTGTGTATTCTTTGCCTCGTAGGCATGAGGCGATCCCTTTGATTTTTATCTTTTTACCTGTACAAAGATGTTTGAACTATTGTCTCTTTTGTAGTTTGAATAGCAGTGAGTACCTGCACTGAATTTCGGATCGTTCACCTTTCTTCTTTTGCTGTTTGAAAAGTGCTGAATGTGTCAGGGCAGCATATTTTTACATTTCTCTGCAGACTGTTTTTGTCAAAAATTTCAAAGACACCCAGTGACAGATAATGAATTCTTTATGCTGATGATGTTTCGTGCTCGGGTCATTAGAAAAAAGGACATTATAAAAACTGACAGCATACTTATGTTGGCACAACAATCGTTTTCCACAAGATTACTTACATAAAATCAAAATGGAACAGGCAAATGCACGTTGAAAGCCGCTACCTGTTGACGCTTGTTTTGGATGTATGGAAAAAGACAGCAGTTTCGAAGCCGTGACAACAGAAACAAGAGCCAGCAGTGGTTCATGAGGATCATATGGCCATGGGTCCCTCCTTTCTTGATGAGAAGTGACAGGCTGGAGATATCCATGAGAGCTTCAGGGAGCAGAAGAAATATTATAACTGCAGTGTTGTCACTACACATCAAATGCATGACTCAGCACCACTTCTCAAAGATCATTTGTGCACGGAGCCATCAACCTTTGATGATAAGTGACAAGCCAAAAGATTTCCACTGGAGAAGAGAATAAACAACTGCAGCCTTGTCACTGCTCCCAAAGCAGAGCCAGCTGAAGCACTGTAAGCACAGCACCTGGACTGTGCTTCATCGCTTTATGAGCCTCGCCACATCAGGATGCTGGAAGAAGCAGGCTGCTTAAAGATGGAGGGCATTGTCTGCCCTTATTGTCTGCAAGTTAATCACAATTAACATTTAAATCAACTCTGACGAAAAAAAAACTGCTCCATATACCAAACAGTATTATAAAACCTCTGGAAGTATAGTTGGTATGTTTTAGCCTCATTTTGACCTTATTCTGAAATCAGCTGCATAATAAGCCATACTGTGTAAATAATATGAAATTGCAGTGAGAATGTGCAATATGTTGACTGCTCTTTATTCAATGTTTGATGAAATGGGGCAGCTCTGTTTGTGAATTTGAAGTTTTGAAGTATTTTTCAGGACACATGCAACAGCACACATCTGTTACATCAGACGTGATATGTCTGTAGCACATCCAAACTTAGATAAAGTAGTGAGCTTTTATTATGAAGCAGACTTTTGATTTTAATAGGTAGTCTTGAAACAGTGGTGCCTTCCATAGGGGGGGTCCCTGAGAGGACCCCTGTGATCTCATTGGCCAACCCAGATCTGATAGGTCAAGTTCATTCACTGTGTAGCCTTCCCCATCAATTAACGCATCCGAGACAGAGTAAAGTTGCTAACAGACAGACAGACAGACAGACCAACACAGATCGTCACATAACTCCACCAGTGGGTAGCCTCATGACAATGAAAACGCATTCTACAGTACAATAGCTGTAGTTAGATAACATTTTTTCGGTGCTGAAATCATAAATACATTATCCTTTCTATTGGTGAACTTTTTTTAATACCTTCAGATACTCTGCAGCATCTCTTCTTCTGAGTTACTTTAAACAGCAGTCACCCTAGTAACCATGATGCTAACTGTACCTGTGTTAGTCTGTGTACCTGAGATATTTAGTAGCATTAACTGTACAGTATATCAGTAGCTTATGTGATTTTTTAACTCTAATAGTGACATAGTTTTCAACCAGCCTACGTGCTAAAACAGCATGGTAGAATTCCTGAAATTTAGTTATGGCTTTTGCTTTTTTTAGTTCCACCTAAAGATTTTAGTGGCCTCAACAGCTAACCATATTAAAACTTTCTGCCTGGAAGATATATTTTAGTCAGTGTTAGGGTTGGTGTGGAGGAGGTCAGTGCCTTTATGTGTGTCTGTTGGTCTCTGGCTGATTGATAAAGGCTGTCTTTGAGGAAATACATTTTTCAGTAGTTTTTTTTTTCTCTTAATCATGACTAAGTAGTCTGCATCAGTCTGCTCTGAATCCTTATTCTTAGCCTCGGGGAAAAATGCTTTTGCATTAAATCAAATACTGTCTGCAATGATTTGTAAGACATGTAGATATTTTTTTGCCATTGGCTCACAACCTCTGTGCGACTGTACAAGATGGAATCCACCTCTGCAGTTATATGCTCGCTATGTGAGAAGATTCCATTCTGAGTATTTTATACCCCAGGCCTGTAATCTGTTTTGCCTCCCCTGTTGCTACATTTCACCTCAATAATGTCAGGCAGGTTTATGGTCAGCCATCACTCTTAAGAACAATAGGATCAAGGGTCAGCCTGAGCCCTTCTGAGCAGCGAGACCGAGCAGAATCACTCTGGAGACCAGTCCTGCTCTCCCTACACCCGTACTTATTGCCTGAAATATCTGCTCGCTGTGCCACTTTTGACATGTAATCTACTGCTGGCAGCAGCAGAGAGGGAGCCTGATGATAAATCTTCTCTGCGACAGCGCCTGTTTTATGGGTTTCACGTCCTTACCGCTAAACTATGCTTGAGTGTTCCCGTCGCACTGGAGCTGAATGTAAAACAGCTCAGCATGGAGGGCAGTGTCTGAGGAGAGCCATGTGTTTCCTGGTGCCCACCAACTGACTGAATCATGAAGTCTGTTGAGCCCAGCTGGGAAAAGCAAGTTGCAGCTTGTGCCAGGACTTAAGCTACAGACAGTTGTGATCCCATGACAACTATAGCTGTCCTTCTATGTAACTGACAAGCAAGTATGATGAAAAATTTTGAAATGTAAAATAATTTTCAAATGATTGGGCTGCACAGTGGCTTGGTGGTTTCTCCTTGCAGGTAGAAGATCCCTGGTTTGTGGTTCCATGCTTTCTGCATGGATTTTGCATGTTCTCCCTGTGCATGCATGGGTTTTCTCCGGCTACTCCGGCTTCCCCCTACAGTCCAAAAACATGCTGAGGTTAACTGGTAACTCTAAACTGTCCATAGGTGTGAATGCGATGGTGGTTGTCTCTATGTAGCCCTGTGATGGATGGATGGATGGATGGATGGATGGATGGATGGATGGATGGATGGATGGATGGATGGATGGATGGATGGATGGATGGATGGAGTGAATTGGGCTCCCACCATTAGCTGCCGAGGAGCAAATCAATAAGGCTGCATAATGTCATCAGAAGGTGGCAGTATTGGCTACACTAGAGTAGAAGACGCTAAAGACAAAACCTCAAACAATCTACAGCAAAACAGAGAGAAGTCTTCAGCTATTGGTTTCAATCTGGACAGTAGTAATTATTCTTTCATGAGAGCTGGTATCAGCCATGTTTAATGCTGTCCAGCGGCGAACACAATGAAAGAAGTGGAAAAAGCTGTCAGTCACAATAGTTATACGTTCTCTATGTCAGGTGTTTCTATTTCCATGATGCACATTAGTTCTTTTTAGTTCTTTTTAGAAAAAGAAATCAAAAACCACCAAAAGCATGAACATTTATAGTGTGATGCTTCAAAAAGCACATAAAACTACACTATGGAAAGACGAGAAAGAGACATGGTGGTTCATATGTTCATGTGTTGAATCAGTGGGTGTCATTAAAGGAACACTCTAGCCATTCAGTCTCAAAGGAGAAAGAATAAAAAGAAAAGTTTAAATTAGTGAAGAAGCTGATGAGCCATCCTGATAGGGTCAAGTTTTAAAAAACACTGGTTTCTACACTTTTTTGTTCAACTGGCCATGATTTCAAACTCCATGACTCCAGTTACCCAAGCTTTCTGTTATATATTCCTATTACCAAATTCCAGTCTGACCTGTCAACCCCAGCTGGCACCCTGAGGGCTGTTTTATCAGACTTGACAAACTCCTCCAGAGCCACAGAAAACATTTCACTACTGTTGTCATGGTATTATTACTAGTGACTGACTCACCTTTATGGATAAACCTAATTAATTCCTTTTCAGACTGAACAATTAAAAAATTAATCACACATTTGGCTTCTCACAATTACATGAATATGTTTTACTTTGATGCTGACATTTAAAATGAGAATAAAACTGAAAAAAAACTCCTCACATAGACATCTCCGCTCATGATGAAATGTCGATTAAATGATTTGGCTTCAAGTTGGGTCAAGCCAATATCAGAAAGCGTTATCTTTGATCAAACACACATATCTATGTTGCTTCAGTAGCTGAGTATGGACCTCTCTATGCACAGCTCATGTCTACCACAACCTGCATGTCATACATTTAGGAAACATTTGTAAATTGTAGTGCAGTAGTGTTCATAAGCAGATGTTTAGGAAGTTATGCATTTTGGTTAAAATGTGTACATATATTAATATATTAGTGGTGGGACATGATTAAAAATGTATTTAATTAATTAGAGGCTTTGTAATCAATTAATCGCATTTTGTCATTTAGCAATATTTGACACAATAAGCAAAGTTTTTCAATTCAAATAAATTTTGGTTGACTGAATTGATGAATAGACATATACGTTAACTTAGACAACAAAAATATTTCATTTATATTTATCTGCATTTTTCATCTGTCTACTACATTCACAGATTACTGCAAACTCAAAGTCCAATTATAACGATTATATTTCAAGACCTTTTTAAACTCAAGCAATTTTAATGTCTACACTGTTTGTCGATACCAGGACTGTCTTAGCTAACGTTAGCTCTGGTGCTAACAGCAACATGTTTTACATTGAGGTGATACCGTCGACTTGAAGTGCTGAGGTGATAAGAAAACTCTTTGTTGCACAATTTGCACACAACCAGGCTTTTATCCAAGCTGCCATCGGGAAGATTTTTAAAAGAAAACTTTCTGCCCAACAAGCTGTATGTGGTCTCGTCTTCCTTCACTGTTCACCCAACTTTCTTGTGCGCTGACATCACTCAGTGCATCCTGTTCGTCTTCTTCATTTCAGACAAACAGACTTTAGGTTAACTTGCAGACTTTGAAGCCCACCACCTACTGGGCCTTAGTTTGGTGCCATCAAATGTGCTATTTTTTTTTTTAAACGTGTTATTTTTTTCTGTACAGTTTTTCTGTACACACACACACACACACACACACACAAACACACACACACACACATATATATATATACATAAATGCATACATACATACATACATAAAAACATATATATATATATATATATATATATATATATATATATATAGACACTTATATATACTCGATGCAATGAAAGTTTACACATTACCAGGAATGCAGTGTGGCATGAAGCAGGTTTATTGTGAAAGTGCAATAAAATTGGTTTGCCACTCAAAACCAAAAAATAATCATTATAAATAACTGTGTTCTCAATATCAGCCAAAATAACAGTGATTAAATTGTTTGTGGTAACCAAACACTGATGACTGTCACTCAAAGATGTTTTTTTCACTGATTTTACTTGTTGAAATAGAAGAGGGAAGAAGAATTTCAATTTCAGCACCACACAGAAGGTAATCAAAACTCTGCAGGATCAGTTTTGCACTGTGCAGGGAAGGTTAGACCACAATTTCTCTTGTGCTTTTTAATAACAGGAATATTTTAGCAAACCAGCTCCTTGTGTTTCCATTCTTGCATGAACAGTAATACCAACATCGACACAAAGCTTTCTCAGATATGAGGCTTGTTTCAAAAAGACACCGAAGATGAATCGTTGCTTTCCTTTTCTAAAAGGAAATGTTTTTTTAACACCTCGTATGCCCTGCAAAGGTTTACGTTTTTCATCATAAAATTCTATCCAGTCATCACAAACCACAGGTATGCCTGTACGTAGGCACACACATACTGACTTCATGCATCTTTAATGATGGGAAAAGATAACCAGATCTACACTTCTGCCTTTCTAAGGAGCAGGGGTTAAACTTAGATTCACTCTAGTCTTGCAAGCACAACAGGCAAATTAGAGACAAACTGTCGAGCAGTTGTTTGTAATGACAAAGGATATGACGAAATAGACCTGTTATTGCTTTCATCTTCTCCCTAGTTACATCAAGTTTTCATGGAGTGTGCTCTCCCTGCCTATTCACAATGAGTTGGGGTTTTTTTCCACCGTGCTGCATGTCAGTCACCCTGGCCCAGTTTCATTGCATTTGAACAACATTCTGTTTGAATGAAATGGAGTGCAGACACACAGGCTGATTTGAAGGAAAACAGCAGAATTTGGCATTCATGATTGCTATTTACAGTTTTGCACGCAAAAATGGTCCAGCATGTTTTGTTTTTTTACAGAAGAACATTCAGAGAAATGACAGATTTTCTACAGTGTCCCCAGTTCTTTTCTGACTCATCAATAGTCACCAGTGTAATCAATAATGTTGTTGTTTTTTATATATGGACTGGATAGTAGTCCAGCAGCAGTTGTTAAGGAACACTGAGTATTGTTAGAACCAATGCTATTTTGATACCATATACTAATAACCTGCTTTAAATTCACATCGCTCCTTTAGCTCTTCACCTCTGTGATGGGAATGTGACTAAAAATGTCGCTGCAAAAGTAATTTCGTAATTTGTGTCAATTTTATCTATTATTCATGAGTCATTTGTCTTGATTTTGAATATTCTTTTAAATATTCTCTAAATAGAACAGAATGCATGGAAAAAAAGACAAACGTGAGTACCTTTATTTCAGTTCATGCTTTGGGTTGCTTTAGATGGAGGGCTGTGATTGGCCAGCAGGAGCATTACATCTGATGTCATCACAATGTCTCTATTGAAGGCAGCTGAAGGAAAGCTGTCTTAATGTTAGCTCTGCATGTGCTTATGTAAAAACAGAACCACATACCATAAAGCTAGATAGAGTTTAACAGAATATAGTACATTCCACATGTTGGCTAGGAGTGATTGCACTGGGCAACATGATTGAAATGAGCCTATCACTACTGGTGGTCCACGAACACTACATGTGTCTTCCCCCAGCGTACGAAGAATCTGTACTATAAGTATAAAAAAATAAATACATTTGGAACAAGAAAAGCACTCAGAGAGCGCAGTACTCCACCAAGGCTGGTCATTCCACCATACGGCATTATAAGAAATGCAGCATTTTTTTTGTTTATTTTGTTTTGTTTTGCTTAGGAACGCAGCATTTGTTTATTTATTAGTTATTGTTGATCAGAAATCATGGTAACATAAAATTTGGCCATTTAATGTAGATGTACCCACAAACAAAATGACCTTGCGCTGAGCACAGGCATGTGTTGTGCATGTGTATGTTATATATGGATACTGAATCGTGTAACTTAGATATGTAGCAGGCGGCAGGAATTAATGGGACTCAGAAACACCCTAACCAATTTAATCAACTGTTCCTTGTATCATTTCTGACGGATAAGTCCCGATAAGTCAGCAGCGGTCTATTTGTAGTAGGATTGGAATCATGTGATCATCAGCAGGCAGCTGACGTAGTGTTCACTTGTTGTCATGGTTACAGTGACGCTGTGCTGCTATCTGGCAATGATACAGAATTCTTTAACACATCTGTGGATCCAGACTATAAGCTGCATAACTGCCAAAATCTAATCACTTGGTCCTTGTGTCATTTCTGATCTTCCCTGAAAATTTCATCCAAATCCGTTGCTTCGTTTTTGAGTAATGTTGCTGAGAGACAGACGGACAGACAGACAAACGTACATATGCTGATCATCACATAACTCCACCACGTTCCTTACCGGAGTAAAAAAACAGTTGTCACAGCATCTGCAGCAATGTTATTTTGTGGTAACTGCATTAATGAAACTATAGTAGAAGGTAGAATTGTTTTAATTTGAAAGTGCCTATTTAAATTTGACATATTTAGACTAATTAATCCAGTAATGTAACACTTCTCCCCCATAATCCATCCACACAGTCATCCTAATGTCAGCTATTTTGAACAAACAACTTCATATTAATAAATCTGCTGTTGTCACCTCATCAACAACCAACAATAATAATAGAAAATCATAAAAGGCTGGCAGAGCCGACTGGTGTCTGTATCACCAACAACACTCAATAAATGAAAGCAATAGCAATCAAGACTACACTCACAAGGCTATTATTAGAAGGTTAAAAACAACAGATATGACAAGCTGGGCAGTTTGTGTGTGTATGCTTGTGTGTGTGTGTGCGAGCATTTAGGCCTGAGTTCTTGCATCAGTCTGGATCTCAATGGCGACGCCATCAGAGAGCAAACATAGGAAACAATGTAGCACATCCACAAAGCCCATCCTTCCTTCAGTGCCCTGCAGGCTATGACATACCAATGATTTTCTCTTCTGTCCTTTAGTGAATATCCCTTAGATCAGGTGCTGACACCTTTCTTCAAATGAAAGCCATGAAAATAATTTGACATGTGGTACAGTGTCATGTTGTCAATGAGGCACTTTACTGGATGTGTGCAGGACTGACAGGGTGTGTGGGTCTAAATTCACAAACACCATAAACTTGAAAGTGCAGCGCTGCATATTGCAGTTTGAAGGCAGCACAGCGACGCATCTTTTTTATGTACATTGTAAAAAATTTATATAATTTTACAGTAAAATTCCAGCAGCTGTGTTTGCCAGAACGTTACCATAAAACATAAAAATCATGGTAAACCATTTTCTTCATTTACGGTAAAGAAATGTATCAATTCTGTTGATTTTACGGTTAAAAATGGGCTTCATTCCATATTTTACTGTAAAAGAAGTTTTAACCTTTAACAAAGTTTTTTGATTTACATGAAAATACCATATAAAATAAAATTTGTCTGGCATATTTAGTAATATTTTTCTATTATCAGCACAACAGCTACTGTATTTAACATTTTTTAAATTTATTTAACCTTTCTTTAGCCAGGTAAGTTATTTAGAAGTAATTCTCATTTTCAATAACGAACTGGCCAACAGGTGGCACACTCACCATTTAGTGTGCATTTTTAGCATGACATATATGCAAACATTGCGGGTTTAGCTTTACATCAAGTACATCAATTTGACCAGTACAAACTGTATTTTTTACATGTAATAAATGCAAATTTTGCCACATTAAAAATGTCACAGCATGTTTCTGTTGTCTGCAGAAACTGTGAAAACTGATATTCTTTTTTAGAAATAATTACAAAAATTACAGTATTGAATGTTACACGTTACCCCATTTTTACAATAAATAACTGTACAAGAGAGGGTAAATGTATTTTTTCAAGAAAGAAAAATGTAAAAAAAAATTTAGTGTGTGAGTCAGTGTTATAGAAACTGTGTCAAACTGTTTGAGTTTACAGATTTGTTTGACAGTTTTTCACTGTAAAATTTCCCAAACATTTTTTACAGCGTAGACACACACATCGACGCATGAAAACTGTACTGAAATAAACAGTGCATCTGTGAACATACTTCTTAATGCCAGGTCCTTCCTTCCCTGTAACAGTAACGTCTTCCTTACCGCCTCCTTCACAGACAGGCTTATTGTTCAGCCTCTGCCAACCCAGAATATAGAGATGAGTAATTTTTATTGGTCTATAAGAAACACCAAATTCTGCCATATTCAACCATATTCTTAGCTATCAGAACCTAACAAGGAGTGAGTACTTTCATATTTTCCACGGCCAGGAAGGGTCTACCCTGCTGGCCGTGGAACTGTGGAACTCTACTCAGGACTCAGCTCAATGAAACCAATCCACAGTCCACTTATGGCACTCAGTTCATTTTATCCCAATGTCATTGCCAGCCACATTTTTACAAAGCAGTCCATTTAAATAAAACTATACATAAAATGAACAATGCATCCTGTAACCTACCTCATTTCATCATACTCTTCATTACTACTGCCTCCCAAAAGGGTCCTCCTTCAGGTTGCTGTAAACACTCATAAACATGCACCATGGAATCCCATTATCATATTTTCTGTGTGCAATGATGTGCACCGACAACTTTAATTTTGAAGATAAAGATTCACATTATAGTCATATGTGCAGCGCATGTATAACTAATTATGGTGTTTCGTTATCTGTATAAAAAAAATTAAAAATGATGAAATTACATCCAAGCATTTATTTTTGGCTCTGTGCACATGCACACAGAAATGTAACCACAAACTCATTACCGAGAATATTCATTTGAGATCATTTTTTAAAAACATCCATTACGTTGAGAGACAAAATGACATACAGTTTCCTCAGTATGGTTACCAAAATGTTGTCATTGCTGTTAGTGAAGCTGAAGCAACATTTGTAATTGTTTCTATACCAACAGTCTATTTTAGCTTTTTTTTTTTTTTTGAGCATTCAGAATGTTGTTTTATGCTGTATGTAAATCACCTCTATAAGGGGAACACCTTCCGTCAAGGCAACTGCTTCAGTGATGTAAAATTCAATGCTTTAAATACAAAGTTGTTGTGATCAGCACCTGTCATAGCAATCTGTCCTGTACATTTTAAGACAATATATCTTTAAATGTATGTATTTAAGATAATATTTACGATAATGTATCTTAAGATTAACTAGAAAAGCACTCAGAGAGCGCAGTACTCCGCCAAAGCTGTTCATTCCTTTATATGGCATTGTCAGAAATGCAGCATTTTTTTAGAAATGCAGCATTTGTTTATTAGTTATTGATGATCAGAAATCATGGCAACATAAAATGTGTCCATTTAATATAGATGTAGCCACAAACAAAATGACCTTGTCCTGAGCACAGGTGTGTGTTCTGCATGTGTACGTTATGTACAGATACCAAATCACGTGACCTAAATATGTAGCGGGCGGTGGGAATTGATGGGACTCAGAAACACCCCCACAATTTAATCAGTTGTTCCTTGTATCATTTCTGACAGATGAGTTCCGATAAATCTGCAGTGGTGGATTTGTAGTAGGATCATAATCATGTGATCGTCAGCAGGTAGTTGACGTAGTGTTCACTTGTTGTCATGGTTACAGTGACAACAAATCCGTGGATCCACATTATAAGCCACATCACTGCCAACATCTAATCACTTGGTCTTTGTGTCATTTCTGACCTTCCCTGAAAATTTCATACAAATCTGTGTTGAAGAAATTCCACTCTTAGTCCTTGTAAGTTTGCTGTAGTGGGGTGTTTATTGGTATTCCAGCACACAGTGGGTTTACCAACACAGAGCATGAGTCTGTGAAGGGAAGCCAACCCTGAACATTTGGAGAGTTCACATTTTATAGGGATGGTCAGAGAGTGGGTCAGAGGGTAGGGAGGGGGCCACATGTAAATACAAGGGTGAATAGTGGTTCATTTGTGTATGGCTGCTAATCAGTAACAGAGGGTAACACATCTGTCTGGCAGACAGATGCAAATAGCAAAGGTGCAACAACAAAACGTAGGAGGGGGGGTCTGACAGACAGTAAGAAATAAAAGAATTGTGGATACTGTGGGAGATGGAATGAAGGAGTGACACGTGACACTAGGAAGTATCTTTAGCAAAAGATATGCTAGTTTCTTCATCATCCCTTAGTCTATTTTTGAGTAATGTTGCTAACAGACAGACAAACCAATGCTGATCATCACATAACTCCACCGTGTTTCTTGACGGAGTAATAATCAGACCTGCTGATGGTAGCTACATCAGAAAATGACCATTGTGGGGATCCTAGACTACAGTTATAGGTTTTAACCATTGCTTTTATTAGAATTCAGCCGGTGGATGAGTGACAGTAGGTATTCCTCAATATGTCCCTTCATTCACAACAGAGACAGTTAAATTCATTTGTCTTCCCCTTCACTATATATATTTTCAGCGTATACATGATGATAACTGATTGTTACACAGTTCTGCCCGTTTTTTGTTATTTTTCTTGTTCTTGCAAGAAATAATCAGAACATTAGTTTCAGGCAGCAACTCTCAAGACTGAAAAATGAAGCTAATGTGGAAGTGCCTCCAATGGCCACTTGAAGCTGACTTTAAAAAGCTGACCCATGTTATAAATGGTAGAAATAAACATGTTTACAGCCTGGTACAGAAAAAAGAAAGAAAGAAACTGTTTTTGTTTCCATAGTTAATTTCTTGTTAATGAGAGATTTTTTGTTCAACTCATATGTTTAAATTTTAATAAGGCTTAAAGTTATGCATAATTACTGATGTGGTGCTTTGGGTGACAGATGGGTGCTGTCATAGATGGCCAGTGGATAATGATTTGCTATCTATTAAACTAAAATACATCATTTTTGAACCTTCTTATATTAACGTGTATGTTTCCCTGTGTTAGACTTTTTCTACTGAGCTTATATTAATATGCTGCAGGGAGCAACAAGGTCAAAGCACAGACACAGAATATCAACTCTGTACTCATACAGTAGTGTCTGCAATCTCATGAAATATATCTCCTGAAGACGGCTGCTCTGCTGCATCAGGTTTTTCATCACAGCCACAGTTCTGTCTCCGTGCTGTGAGATACCTCAGGCTTCACTTTCGGAACATTTCGTGGAAAGTGGGAGTCATGCAGTTGTATGCGTCATCAAGCAGCAGCCCTTACACGCACAAAATTTAATCAGACTACCCACATGAGGTGAGTGTAATTGGGCACTGTTTTGGTAATATGCAGCACATCCTTCAAATTAGAGGCTGTAATTGGAACAAACATACTGGTCCTGCTGCCTTCAGATTGGCTGCAGAGATTTAATCAACTGAAAGATTGGGCCTTATCCATTCTGCAAGACGTGTTGTATGACAGAAGAAGAACCCTTTAATATAATTTAACACACACTGTGCTCACACAATGAGATGCACATGCGATGGTTGAAAACATGTTGAAATATATAAACATTTCATACAGTAAATGTATCCATGTCATTTTAAAGCAGGAAGTTTGTGATGGCTGGAGAAACCCACAGGTATAGACGTAGCATCTGTGCTAAGATGTAATCTGCGTAGGCACTGATGCAGGAATATTTTTGGATACCAAAATTGCCCGGCGCTGTCCAAATTAAATAAGCCCTCACAGTCATGGCAAGCTTGAATGGTCACAGGCCAAAAAATTCTCTGTCACTTCACTGGCACAAGCTCAGTGAGTTTCATTTGTGTAGCAAAAAAAGTCTGAGCTCTAAATACAGTTATTTATTAATAACTGCAAAATAGTTGAGCTGTGGGACTCAGCCTTTACTCACTGTAATTAACTGTATTTTTCATGAAATGCATAAAAGGATTTTGATGGAACCGTTCAGTCATTTTTATGACTGGAAATGAATGATGTAAACATTAAAAGGGATTTGTGCATAAAATACAAACTTACCCTCACAGGAATAAGCAGAAATTTGATCATAGATTTGTTCTACATGATTGCAGTTTATGTGATTATTCATGCAGAATACCATCATATTTCCAGCAAACAATGTTCAATCAAGCTGCAACTGAGGCTCCAACACTCAGTGCATCATTTTGTCTCCTTAGAAAGTGTTCTTGTTTCGTTGTTTTGTTGTTTTAAAAAAGCCTCTTTTTTAATGACATTGTAATGAGTGGCAATTATGGTGAAGGTTGTGTTTTAGCAGGGTGTCTTTAAAAGTAAAAATGTATCATTTTTATTAATGAGAGGTGTTCTGTTTCAGAAACAAAAAAGGCTCAGCACAATGTAGTCAAAGGTGGCATTAAGAAGGAATAATATAAAAAGTCAAACAAAACATTTCACTGAACCACAAACTATTAATATGAAGAACATATTTTTCACTAATGCATACTGGCTCAATAATAGCTACATGGGACATTCAGGAATACAAATATGAGTTTAAATTGATACGCTGGTTTTCTGAGACGTTTATGTCACGTATAAATTCTGTCCCCATAACGGCTTTTGAAGCCTATTATCATCATCTTTATGCCTGAGACTGAAAAAAAGAATACAAGCTTACTGTTTGACTAAAAAGCTTTTACATTAAACTAAGAATTGAAATAACATGATAACAGTTGATTGAATAAAGCCATAAAAAATCATTAAAGTAAAATAGTTTTTTTTTTTAATGGAGGTAATTTCCTTCTAAAATGTAGCAAAACCGCTCTGTTTCGCAAAACATACATTATACTTCAGGAAGAAATGTCGCATGTCTTTAAGATTCAAAACAATATCGCGTGTCTTTTGGCACGATCTTCTCACTCTGATTGTGCTGAGGATGTCCTGTGGAATCTGCCCTCCACCACAGCAGGTGGCGCTGTGAGCCAATCTAAGCACTACATGCTCACCATGGCACTGCATGTCAGACATGCAACATTCATGTTGGCTAAATAAACATGGGATGCAAATCTTGGTGACTGCAGCATAATGTGTCTTTACTAGTTTCTCTTCTGACTCCTGGAATTATGACGACAGATTCTTCCCCATTTAGGCTTGACATTGTGAATCTTCACCGTCACTCGGTCTGATGATAAAAAATGAAAAACACCTGCATCCACTTCATAACTTTATTTCTGAAGCCCTGTGAATGAAATGATTTAGTACATATTGGGATCCTTTTGTTGGAACAGTTTGAATTTGAGTCATTTAAGTGTGACCTAAGCTAAAGCATCAGTTGACAGCTATAATCAGCAGTGCATCCACCCCTTACAATCACAAAGGACACGTCAAATAAAACAGAGGGAGGAATCAAATGGTGCTATCAGCACACTTTATCAGCTTTGACTTGAATGAGTGAATCTGACAGCCGTTCAATGATCCACATTTGAAAACCTCATTGCAGAATTCTAAAAGACATTTCTATAATTGTCTGAAATGCTCTGCCGAAAAACATAATGATCAAGAACAGAAAAGAGTTCACCTTCAGAAACGAAGTGCATCAAGACTATCTAATAAGTCTAATAGCTCTAAATGTCCATAAACCCAAGACTTCGCATAATCTATCATCACTGATGAACCTGACAAAGTATACTGCAAGCACAACTCTGTCTCCAAAAAATGTACATTCCAAGCCTTTTAGATCAAGGGAGGGGATGGAGACATACGTCACAAGAGGACTCTCAGCCAGGAGACAGGGCTTTGCATCCTATGTGGTATAAGCCCTCTTAGATTTAAGTTTAGTTCTCACTCACTTTGGTTTTTATTCGCTGTTTGGTTAAGTTTATACACCAAAGTACATGGTTACGTTTTGTTAAATATACCTTTGGTTGACACTTTTACATGCATGGATGTTAGAAGCTTGGTTAAGTTTAGACAGCAAAACTTCTTGATCAGGTTTAGAAAAATATCACAGTTTGGGTTAAAATTAGGGGTTAGTTTTGGTTAATTACAGAAAAAACAGCGCAGTAACAAAAATAATGCATTTAATCACACCTTTCTCAGTTCCTTACAACTCAACAGTCTTGTCTCCTAAACCTAAACTACATTTCTAACTGACATATCTCAACCCTTTATTTTATTGATTCATTGTCACTTCGTTTCAGCCGACCAAACATATCTTACAGTGACTTGAATTTGTCACCCTAGGTAGCCCAGAAAATGGGGAAGCTTGTAAAGGAGTCATATTTTTGTCACGGACAGCAGTTGCCCCCCTGCTCCTTTACTGCAGCTCATCTCATCACCCTGCTGCAATAAAGACCGGCTCCGCACTGCACTCAGTGTGGGAGCCTACTGACTGTCTGGGTGCTCATTCTCACATGCTCAGACCACAATACGATTGGAAGATGCTGGAGCAGCCTGCCGTGTCCCCAGGAGTCCTCCAGATAGAGGACCTGGACCCCTCCTGTGAAGCCCCACGTCCCCAGATAGGGGACGTGGACCCCCGGACTGCTCCAGCAGACCTGGCCCTGCTTGGCGTCTTGACTTGGCGTCTCCCCTGGTCGCTGCCCCCGCCCCCCATGCAATATTTGACTTTGAAAAATTATGTTGTCCATTTGATTGATTGGGTACATTTTGTATTTGCAAAACCAAATGCATTAATATTTTAATAATGTTCTGTATTTGTTAGGGAATCATAGGCATTTGTAAAACATGTTAGTTCCATCATTTTATTCATGCTGTCACATATGTGAACAAGTTCAAAGAATCCACAATAGATTTAGCTGGTATCATACATTATTTCATCTGTTTCATCTGCTAATTGCTTAACCATTAACGCCTTTTAAGTTGTGATGTACTTAAGTTGTAAATGGCAAAAGTTGAGTCTAGCCAAGTTACATGAAAGGAAAGAAAAAAAACACAGAGGAAGCACCATTACTTGAAGTCCACACTACTACTCATATTTAATTTAACAAGCATTCCTCACTTAAACCAAATAATATCACATTCACATTGATTTCTGCTTTCCAAGCTCTCAGCCAAACACCCACTCCCTTGTGCTGCTTATTTAAACATGGAAAACATTCCTTTTACACAACCCCAGGCCTGAGGTTTTCAAGTAAATACCACTCACATATTCCCTTTTAATACACAATAAATAGGCAGCCTAATTGGAGCCTCAGCATGAAGAAAACATGAATGTGATAGAAATGCAGTGCGCTTGCGACCACATACTGTAGCTTACTTAAAATTCACTCTTCTGTTGTTTTTTTTTCTGTTGGAATTTCTCATGCATTAAGGTTTTGTATATACAAGGTATGCACATTATCCAAATGCTGAAAAACACATTCAGTAGAGACTATAATCACCAGTGGCATAATGAATTTGTAAAGGTTTTGGATGCCATCTGGTGAAGTGGTAATTTAAGGTCCGTCCCACTTGATTCGCAGCTGACGAATTCATTTATTTAGAGAACTCAATCAACACGAGAATATTTCGACCATATGAATGCATATAGTCCTCCACAGACTGACTTCTTTAATACAGACCACCATCTGTGTATTCAACTATAATTAACAGGGAAGAAAACCAAAAGCATAATTATGCAACTTTCTCATGTTTTCCTCTAATCTTTGCCAATTTTCTGGTGAATTATTGAAAATGTTAACCTTGTGCGCCTCTAAAAATGCAGCAGTTTTCTAAAAAATGAAAAATGTTTGTTGTTGTCTGAGGCTGAAAGTTCATTTGGTCTAGTCACAGTCTGTATGTTAAAGTTGGATGTAGCCTCTGGGTCTGAAAAGTGAAGCCAATGCAGGAGTGGCCAACACCTTTATTCTTTCTAAGAGCCACTAGGGGGCGACTGATGTGGCTTTAAAAAGTAGTCTGACTGTATAGAAGTCTATCAGTAAATGGCCCGACTTCTCACTTGATCTGTTACCTCAGTAAGCATTTTCCAAATGAGCTAATGGTCTCAATTGTTACTTTTTTTTTTTTTTTTTGGTAAATCATGGTTCTATTTAGAAAGTAAAATAGACACTGAAGCAGTGTATGTTTTAGGGCGGGGCAAGTTAGTCACTCATTAAAAATCAGACCATATTCCAAATGTTGAAACTGTGATTTACAAACCAGAGGGAGACATCACAGTCAATATGTCCTCGCTTCATATCCAGAGGTGTTTGTTCTCCTCAGTGTGTGACCATCTAGAGCAGGGCTGTCAAACTCATTTTAGTTCAGGTTCCACATTCAGCCTAATTTGATCGCAAGTGGGCCGGACCAGTAAAATCACAGCATAATAACCTATAAATAACCACAACTCCAAATTTTCCCTTTGTTTTCGTACAAAAAAAGTACACTCCGTTTATCATTTACACATTAAAACTTCCAGAGTGATTCCATCCATCCATCCATTATCTATACACCGCTTAATCCTCACTAGGGTCATGGGGGGCTGGAGTCTATCCCAGCTGACTCAGGTGAAGGCAGGGGACACCCTAGACAGGTCACCAGTCTGTCACAGGGCTACATACAGAGACAAACAATCACTCTCACATTCACACCTACGGGCAATTTAGAATGATCAATTAACCTCAGCATATTTTTGGACTGTGGGAGGAAGCCGGAGTACCCGGAGAAAACCCACGCATGCACAGGGAGAACATGCAAACTCCATGCAGAAAGATCCCGGGAAAGCCGGGACGTGAACCAGGGATCTTCTTGCTGCAAGGCGAAAGTGCTAACCACTACGCCACTGTGCAGCCCTTCCAGAGTGATTACAAAGACACAAAACATTTAGTCACAGGTATCTGGAACTGAAAAATATAGTATTTTATTAAAAAAAGACAAAAAAACAACAAAAGCAAGACAAAATATTACAAAAATGAGACAAAATGACAAAAGCATGAAACAAAATGACAGAAACGTGACACAAAGCAAAACACAAACTGACAAAAATTAAACAAAAAACACAATCAAGACAAAAAGGAAACACAAATCGACAAAAATGATAAAATGACAAAAACTTAAATTGTGAAAGTCAAACAAAAGATTAAAAAATGACAAAAAAAGACAAATATTACAAACATGCGACATAAAATGACAACAGAACAATGAACAATCTAGTATTTTACTTTACCATCAAAACAACTTGTCATGATCTAGAAATTATTTAAAATGTATAGTTTTACAATTTTACAAATTGCAGTTAATGTCTTCTCTGTAATTACTACATTTTGAGGGCCGGACTGGACCCTCTGGCAGGCCGATTTTAGCCCACAGGGGCGTATGTTTGAAACCTTTGGTCTAGAGAATAACACTGCAGTGGCACAGGCCTTAAGCTTTGCAAACATCATTGAATTCATTTCCTTATAGGAGGATTTTTGCATTTCCAAGCCTCACATACAGCTACGAGGGAAGCTGCATATATATAGACCTTCTTGAAGTGGCTACTTACATGATCTGCAAAATGTGTTTTTCAAAATGATTGACAACAGATTGCCAGACTCTTTGAAGAGTCTAGATTCATTTAAAATCTCTCAAGTCCTTGTTTAGTTTCCACCACGCAGTGCAAGCATTTTAGCTAGAATATAGATGAGCACTTTCATGACTTGAATGGTTTTGTGGCTGTAAGAGTGTCTGCAGTGGCCAGCAGCAGCACTTTGCACATCTGCCCAGGACACAGCGTTCATTCCCACATGTATGTCAACCACACATCTAACATGTGATCCAGTCTGGTGACACATTATAGATGAGTGAATTAGGAGAGCATGACTGTGTCTGTTCTCTGTGAGCTTAAAGCTTTAATGGCAGCATTTTCATGTTACAAAGTGAACATGTTTTAATCACAAGCGCTGTCACTCGATTGGAGCAATTTCCTGTGGCTCTGTAAAGTATGAGGTTGCAAAGTAATTGAATTTGGGTCATAATTAAAAAGTGCAAGGAGCCATGTGATCTCTCCCCCACCGCCTTTGATCTTTGTAATAGCATTGCAGTTTATGTCGAACGGCAAAGTTTTCATCACTGAAATTAGTGATTTATAGTGGTCTTCCATGCTTTATGTGCCATGTAAGGCACAGCAACATTAAACTGGATATGCAATTTAATTTGACATTGACAAGAACAAAACACAAATTAGTTTGGGATCAGTCATACAGAAAGCTTTGGAGGAAAATAGGCTGTAAAAACTATGTTAGTAACAAGGCTGATACAACTTTGCCACTGTAGAATTTACTCTAGTTTTCCAGAGTTCAGCCAAATGGTACTTTCCATTACTTGTGTGAAGAGAATGTGATTTTCATTTCTCTCTACAAGTGTGGTTAACATGTCTCCAAGGTTCTTTGAAGCCCCAACCCCGATATTTCCCACTTCACAATTGCTGTGATATTTCAATCAGCTCAATGTCATTAGACAGCACTGCAACTGTAGAGTTGTAACCTCTGGATTTTTCTGAACAGTAGGGGTGTAGGTGGAATAACACATCTCATTATAGAACACTATGAGGAAACCAACTCAAAGAATCAATGGGGGACAGATTTGACAGAGAATATGAAACAATGTAACTGATTGCTGCATAGATAATGGAAGAAACTGTAGGAAATTAAATGATAATACACTTGGGGAAAAGACAGAGAGAGAAAAAGATGCCACGGTGATGAACATGTGGCTGGGATGGCTGTCGACGTGTAGCGCTTCTCTGCCGTACATGATGATTCTAGTGAGGACAGGATTAGCTGTCACATGTTTCATCTGAGCTCTGTGGCTTTGTTTGATGCTTGCACCGTCGCTTGTTTGCAAGCTGGTGATATGTGAAGATACTATCGCTGCACTCAGTGTAAGCACCTGAACAACAGCATCAGCAAATGTGGAGAATGTTGACTCGACTGACTGCTGCTTCCAACTTTAAGTCTATAGTTTGTTGTCACTTCTACTCAGGCTATTTGTCACCACTTATTATTCAAGATGTTTACCCAACTGCAACCCATTATATTGTCATGTGATGTTCTCCAGCTGCAGGTTCCAGAAACTGACCATAAATGTTGTAGTGAAATGTTACCAGACATTTGCTTTGGTGTCTCTGTTGTGGGAGACTCGGTAATATCAAGATGACATCAGTGGAGGACATAAGGGTTGTCATGGAGTTCTCATCAAGCTCTGTGATTGGATTATCCAACGATATCAAACACTGTCAGACAAATAAAGCAAACTAGCTGTTGATGTTGTTGTCCAATACAGTATAGTTCTAGTCTTCTGAAGGCTTTATGGTCTTTTTTAGTCTACTTTACATTCTGTTCTCATTTTTGCAACATTGTGAGGCTGCAGCTGAGGCCTTACCATGGTTACAGGTGTTATTTTCAGCTATCGCAAGGTTAGTAGAGAAGGTACCAATTACTTGCTCACACAGACACAGTGTCCATGAGCCTCTGCTCTGCAGTGCTACAAATAATCATCATCATTAATCCTGCAACTTATGCAGGCCATCTGACAGCAGCAGGAAACATATTCAGCTGGGAGTACAATTAACGTTACCTCCTCATCACATGATCATTTTACATGAGCAGTGTCAACTTGCCTTTTTAGAAATGTTGATCTGCTGCTTTCAGGTTTCCCTAGGCTGTTTTGTTGTTTTTTTTTTGTATATAATTCTTGTTGTAATTATTAGATGAATAAGGCCAACAATAAATTAAGAACTCGTACAGCAACCAGTAATAGTAACACCAATAAAACAGGTCAACTGCTTCTGAACTAGAGATATTTTAAGGAAACTCAAAGGCTGTACAGTGTGCAATTCCAAAGCTGCTGAATAAGACTTTGAATTAACCCGTAGATGCTCCAGTGACTGGATCCTACACACTTCCAGAAGTGGGTCAGAAATGACCTATATAAAAATCAGTGTGTTTTTATATCATTTTGGTCATTTTGGTTAAGAATAATAACTTGTATTCTTGTTTGTATTCTATTTTGGCCGATCCAAGAATTATTTAATGATTTAATTTTTTTTTCACTTTATAACGGATTTTGAACATTTTGATAATTTAAAAAGAAGAATATTACAGAGAATGGCAATAGAAGAATGTCAACATCCATTTTCTTGACATTTTTCCACTGTTTTCCTCCAAATGTTGCTGCTCTTTATCCCTCAATCATCGCTTGTATGATATTTATCAGTGATAAAGAGCTTGGGGTAATAATACAAATATTACAATTTCTTTAAAAGAATAAAAGGTAACTTAAAAATTTAAATTGAATCATGTGAAAAACATGTTTTTTGAGGAATAGCTGGAATATGAAATGATAAAACTATCCACTACAAAGATATTGCAAGAAAACAACTTCACTGGAGTAACAGGCCAGACTAACCCCCCAGCCAATATATATTTATTTTAGAAATTATGGAAATACTATACTTTATTTAAAGTATAGTATTTCAGCCCCCGGGATATAAGTTGGGCTAAGCTAAGCTATACTTTGGCCTGTTACACACAGATCAATTCAGTCTTAGTTTAAGCAAATTAAAGACAATATAAAGAGGTATTATACTGAAATCTATTGTACAGAAACAATTGAAAGCAACATCAGTCAATGTGGATGTTCTTTCATAATGTGTTGCGTCAATTTTTATTGGATTTCATTTCAGTTTTTCCTTTGATTTGCAATTGTTTTTTATTGTAATTGGCTCAAGGACATTCTAGTTATGTTCTTTCATAATGATTTGCTTACTGAGCATACTACTTTGTAAAATAAAAACAACAACAAAAAACCTAAATAGCTTAACAATTAAGAGTTTAAGATGCTTAATCTTTATGTGTCAACGGGGTATACTTTGACCAGGGGATAATCTGGCCTGTTACACCAGGTCATTTTTTAAAACAGCGATGGTTCATTTAAGTGTCTTAAACATATGGTTTAGCTTTTTCTGTCAATGAAAAATATTTTATCATGTCATCAACAAATGCTTTCCATCCTAGTTTTTATTAACAAAATGAATGCTGGTGCCCATATGAACACAGTGTGTGAACTGATGAACCAAAGTAAAGGTAATGAGAGAGATATTTACAAGATCAGATGGATTTATAGTTGCATCACACACACACACACACACACACACACACACACACACACACACACACACACACACACACACACACACACACACACACAAAGATACTTGTATGAAGCCAGCTGGCCAACCGGGTGCGGAACCAAACAGACTGTGACATTTGTTTATTTTTTATTTTTTGTATCGGTGTTTCCAGCCCACTCATTGATGTGCCACCGTGAAAATTCCCACTCGTCCAGATGGCCAGACTGCCCCTGGTTCCTGAGGTTCTTCTGTCTTAGAGGCAGGATTAACTGCTGCCTTTTCCTCAAAGCTCAAACACTTTCTAAGTCATTACTGAAACCTGCAAAAATTGGCAAGAGATATCAGAGTGCAGATGGGCAGTCAACTGAAGCAACCTGCCAATCAGCAGTGAACAACAAGATACAGGATCCTCTTCCAGCAGCTCCTTTTTTTATTTTTCTGCTCCACTACCCCTCTTCTTCATGAGACTGAAATGATTATTTGTCTAGTTTTGATTGGCTTGGTGAGATCCTGTAGAAATACGTCAGTCCTCACTGATGCACCGTGTTTTTGATCATTATTTGCATTATAGCTAAAATAAAGAAACTTGCGCTTACAGTCACAAAAACATGTGAAGTTCATTGGTTCATTCTATTTTTTCAAGACTAACAGATGGTTGGGGCTCATTCCATTCAGTTGTACATCATAATTCTGAAACCTAACACCCTACTCAATATGCTCAAACCGTTTTTTCATGATGGGATATTCAACAGTGGATGCCAAACATATCATCCTATTACAGGACTTTAGTGATGATCATTTCCGATATAACACTTAACTCAAGACATTTGCAAAATGTAGCTGCTAACCTATTGAGCCGGAGAAGGAGGCTCAGAAAATGGAAATGGGGCTTTATTGTAGACCTGTCATTCTTTTGATGCATTGCCATTATGTGTACATCTAATACTGAGACAGCTAAGTCATTTGTTTCAATCAAAGCACAGCCTTCACTGTTCCTTTTTTAATTTCTGTTATAAATTCTCTAATAGATTCTGATCTGAGTACTTGTGGCCAGCCAATATATCCTGTTCGGTTTGACCTCTATTAATTTGTAGCAGAATTGTTCGAACTTAAATCTAAAAGATAGAAGCTTGGCATGGCCAATCTCTTGACATCTGTAAAATTATTTTTCGAGCCCAATGTTATCTGGACCAGACACTGTATTTATGTGTCTCAAAGGTGCAGATGACAAAAGAGATGAGTGATAAATTAAAGTAAAAACACGAACCCTGCAGTGAGGGGATCTGGTGGCTCTAGGGTGCTATGGGACTGGCTCTACCTGTAATACCACTTGTAACACTTTGGGTTCTTCACTGAAGGATAAGCCAAAATCATTCTTAGTGATCACCTTTATCCTGATGGGAGAGGTTTATAACATAAAATGAAGAAACATCTTTTGGAAGAATGGTGTTTAATCTCTCCAGCAGAGTTCCAGAAACTTGGAGAATCAACAACAAGTCACAGAGAAGCTGCTCTGGCTGCTGTGGTGGCCATTAATAAAACACTTTATGTTCCTTTAATTTATCACCTGTCTGAATATAACTGCAAATGATGTGCTCTTTCTGTACTACATGACTTTTCTCATGTGAGTTCTTTATTTATTTTCCAAAAATTTGTTGTTGTGTTTTATTGTCTTTCAGTGTAAATGGTTTACCTTTTTACACTTATCATCAGAAAAAGACTGAATGTAGTCAGAGAGCTACAAAATGATCTAAATTAATCACAAGTAGAAGTGTTCTAAATATAGCCTGGATTGATACTGGCTGTGCACATATGGACACTGTTATATTTTGTATTTTTCCTTGCTTTCTCAATAACTAGGTTCACAGGCAACAGAGACATTAAATCCACCCATAAAGATATAGATAATTGCTATAGGTGAGTGTGTATGTTCATCAACAGTGAACATGGGAAGTTCACATGGGTTCATAGAGTAGTTTAGTGGCTAATCAGTAGCAGGCCGGGTTTTAAGGACAAAAAATGAAACCTATATGAACAGCAGTGACACACCGCTGATGTCAGACCTGTCACTGAATTCACTGAATATATATGAGCCCCTGTAAAGCTGTATTGAAATAGCTACGTACTGCAATTCATGTATCTTGCAATTACTGGAACAGGCGGACTTCACAAGTGTGGACGTCGAATGGGGTGATTACCTTCTAGTTCTGCATGAATGTTGAACTTGCCTTTCCTTTTTTTCTGTGTATGTTTTTTGGCCATCTGTAAATTGTCACACTGACATGAATCCCTGGTGGACTCGCTTGCATCCCCCTTTTTTTCATCTTTGCTGTTTGTTTATTTGGTTGGGTTTGCTTTCATCCTCTGCAATTTGCTTGTGGCAGATTGTTCATTTTCAGCCACAGAATAATTTGCTTTGCTCATCAATGCAAGATAGCTGTATTCAGGTGTGACTCATCTGAATATACAATGGCTAATGCTTGCCTTGAGTGGAATCCCAAGTTTTAGTCTGGAAAATCATGTAAAAGCCTCATGATTACTGTCATCTAAGCCACTCTTCCACAGTTTATAGTGTTGACAAACTGCCACAATAAAATCTTTTTCTTTTTTATCCACTGTCTAAGAGGCATATGTGTGGTGATAGTAAAGTATGTGTTTTTCTTAGAAAATGGTAATATTCCCCATGATAAATATATTTTAAAAACCATTTGGGCCTTTTGTACAAACATCTTTAAACACTGAATTCTGCCAAAAACATGTCCCCAGTGCAACCCAGCTCTGCTCACCTCATCTGTCCTATCAGTCCAGCTGCATTATGGCATAACAGATTTTGTTCTAAACAGAAGCATTGTGAAGTGTCCTGTTTAGTTTGAGGAAGTGGCATTCATTCAGCCAGCCATGTCGCACAGTTCAATCTAATCTGCACTTCTCTTGACATGTTGGCTTAAGCCTGTTCTGCACCATGTCATTTGACAGTCAAAATCAATGTGGCTTAAGCAGAAGTTCTGATCCAGCAGCAATCATGGTGGCGACCCGCCCACTTCCTAAGTTCTTAACCCCCGCTGCCTCCAAGTGCACCTGTTTGTACGCAGCATCATTTCCCATCAGTCTCACCCTTTCCAATATGGAAAAAAACACTTTGATCCAATGCAGCCAGAATGAGTGCAACTTATAGCAACATCTCTTAGGGGGTAAAAATTCCATTACCATGAAAAGCAGTTTCCATTTCTGTCCTCCTCTTGCTTTAGTTTTACTGTAGATGCATTCAACAGGGTATGATTGAAACCCTTTTCCAATCCATGCACTTAGACTGGAGGACCTGTGTTAAATGGATCTGTCAATACTATACACTGTATTTTATTGTTGCCCTACACTTGATAGGTAAAACTGCTTTGGTACAGCAGCACTGGAGCTTTTATTTTGTTTTGAATGATTGGAAACATGTTGGATTTTCCATTTCCTAGACTTGTTTATTGTGCTTTTGACCCAGAACAGATTGATTCAATAAATTACTTTTTAAATGTACAATTCTTTTAATTAGAAAATTGTTGTTTACTTGCAGTTTTTGATCCCACACAGCCGCAGCTAAAACTAATCAGCTTTGGCATTTGAGTAATTGCTGATAGAAACACATTAGTAGCTCTATCTTACTGTGTTTGTATTCAGCTGTACGATGTCAGGGCTGCACAGTGGATTGGTGGTTAATATTTTCACCTTGCAGTTAGAAGATCCCAGGTTCACCTTCTGGCCTTCCTGGGATCTTTCTGCATGGAGTTTTAATGTTCTCCCTGTGCATTCATGGGTTTTCTCCGGGTTCTCCGGCTTCTTCCCACAGTCCAAAACATGTTGATTTTAAGTGGTGATTCTAAATTGTCTGTAGGTGTGACTGTGAGTGTCTGTATATGAAGCCTTGTGATAGACTGGTTAGCTGGGATAGACTCCAGTCCTGTGTTTTTCACAGTTTTCCAATACATTTAACAGAACCTCCAATTTGTATCTTATTACCAACTTGAGGAAATACAACATTTCTGTAGGCTGTTTTGAGAAATGTATGGACACATGCATAGGGCAGGTGTAAAGTTTGTCTTCCAGGCTCTGTCCAAGGAGGCCTCGTGGCTTTACAAAAACATTTACTGCTCTGAAAATATTACATGCAACATGCTTCTTCGTGCATTGTTTGTCCTGATAGATGAGACTCGCAGCTAATGCAAACCAGAACCCATGACAAACAAGTCTTAATATGGTTAGGACATACGTAAGCATCCTGCATCCTCACCAACAAGCAAACACACACACACACACACACACACACTCTCACACACACACACACACGCTAAATGAAAATTAAAAGAGCTACATTAGCCAGAGCCGAGCACTAAGGCAGCCTAAATGAATAGCATTATCAAATGAGAATTGTCAATTGGCAGCAAAGATTAGTTGGTGTGAGCTGCTTTGTTTTGTTTTCTTGTGGTGAAAAAAAAGTTCCCGTCATGGGAGAGGTTTTCACCAAACAGCAGTCAGAACAAAGGTCAGGTGATTGGAAAAAACCAACAGGCCATTAGGACACAAAGGACCATAATGAGAAATATTAGCATCCGCATTCAGATTAGTCATGTATAATTAATTCCTGCATGAGGAGTCTTTATCATTCATTTTTATTTTATTTATTTATATTTAGGACCACTGCGCCATGCATGGTATACTACTAATTAAGTTTAAATGTTTGAGTGATGTGCTCTGGCAGCTCTGTTCTGATCCGCTGCTGCTGTTAATCAGTCCTGTGAGTGTCTGCGTACACGTAGCAGGAAGAGACATAAAAATAATTCAGTAGTCCAAGACTTGTGTACAGTTTTACACTGAGACTAGACAGCGACTAAGCTTTTATTTCTCACTTTAAATAGGAAGCAGTATATCTCTGTCCATTGCAATTTTCTTATATTGAGCATATTTAGCTCTTGGTTTATACTTTCACACCCACAAATGATGGATTTTTAACTGAGTGCCTTTGTGCTTCTTTATCTAGGTTTAACAGTATATTACCATAAAGCCATAGGATCTCATTATCGTGATGCTCGCGCAACATAGACGCCATTTCTGAATTTGGCCCTTAGCTGAGCTGGTGGTAAATTCAGTCAAAAGGGATGTATATTACTCAGACGGCAATTCATTTCAAGGTTATCAAGAAGACAGTGGCAGCCCTTATCTGGGGTTTCATTTCCTTCCCATTATGGGGAATGGCAGGGAGCAAGTCCCATACCACAAAGCTGCTCTCCAACGGTGTACCATGGGGCTGGAACATCACTTTCCATGTGGTCAGCGCCTCCCCTCCACTCTGAGCAGCATCTGAGAGAGGCACAGGGATAGACGGTTTAGTGAAAAGAGGCTGGAAAGAGGTGAGAGCAGAGAACAGAGGGGGGGTAGAGGGAAGGCAACTGGAAAAAAAAAATAAAGCCTAAGAAGGGAACCTGGCAAAGGTAGTAATGCAAAGTCTGTTGAGTTAGAGCACAGACATTGGGGAAATCAGAACAGCTCAGAGCCTGTTTGTGTAGCGGAGGCTTGTGTGTGCATTTATATTTGTTGTACACTTATTAGCACAATTCTACCCAAACAAAGCATAAAATAGACCCCAAAATAAACACAGACAGTTTTCTTTGTCCTAGGGCACCGTGAATAACATCACCAATGGTGTGTGGCTGGTTGAAATCTCTAAAAGAGCTGAAGCTGTTGCAGTTAATCATCATGAGGAAACAAATTTAGATATCTGGGTATGAATGACAATTATTTGCAAATACAAATGTGAATGCAGTGTCTCTTACCCTTTCATTCCCACTGACTCAGATGTATTAATCCAGGTAATGTTGAGGGTTTTTTAACGGTCCAGGGGATATTTATGTTTTCACAAGGTTTGCAGTTTTAAACATCAAGACAGCTTTTTTCTACAGTTGATTGATTTGAAATGTTTTAAATAAATGTGTTAAGAAAAAGAAACATCTTTATGTCAACATCCTGAAAATGTACTAAGTTGATACAACTGGATACAGATTCACTTTTTAAATAAAGACATCCAGTGAAGAAGGTAAGAGGGGTCAGGACACTGAAAGCAGCCTCACAGACACACCAAGATTATCACAAACACATTTATACATAGTATAATGCACAGTGAAATGTATAGTGTACCTGTTCCAGACCAAAACAATATGAATAACAAGAATAAAGATATATAATCAATATATATATATATATCAACATGTACATATATATATAGATAGAAATAAGCAAAATAAATACAAATAGAAGTGTCAAATAGTGCAAAAAAAAAACACCCTGGATAATTATTGCACTATACAGTTGTTGATAAATAAGATAATGCATAAATATTTATGCATTGTCAGAAATCAAGCAGAGACTGAGCAACATTAATGTGCCACCTTATGAAATCTCAGTCCAATACTCGCTCTCCTTTTAGTTCCAGTTACGTTTCCAAAAAGTTCTCAGAAACTAAACCTGGGATCTAGCTCTTCCGTGGCTTGTATGGGTGTTACCTTTGTCTCATTTTGTCTTCTGTGTAGATTTTTCTGTTGCGGAACCAATATTAAAGAGAGCAGTGAGACCAAACCATAAGGGAAAAGTAAAGGCAAAAACAATGAGCTTCAGTATGAACTTTTTGTCCTTTTGCTTGACTCCTTGTCAAATTAGATTTATGCCAGAAACAGGAACATGACTGAAAATACATCAGACTTAACCTGCTGCGCCAACAAAAACCGACTTATCCAAGCTCAGCAGGCAAGTCAGCAATTTGACAGCTTTGCATGTCGGTTTGTTTCTCAGTGATTCAGTAAAATGTTATGTGCAAATAAGCAATATTTAAGAAATGTTAATAGTTTAACATATTTATATGATCACATAAGGAGTGCATAGTAGAGCCCAAGTAGGAGCACTGAGATTTAGTTTCAACATATGTTTTGTTTTATGTCTGATCTGTTAGTGTGTCTCTGCAAACTGCATGCTGTTAATGTAGACAGTGGATCGGTAATATATATATATATATATATATATATATATATATATATATATATATATATATATATATATATATATATATATATATATATATATATATATATATATATAGAGTATAAGTTATACTGGCAAATCCAGGTTCTGTAGCCGTGTACAGTAATGCATCTGTTCCTGTGTCGACATTTGCATTCATGCACACAGTGTGTTACTGAGTGTGTGTGGCTGTTGTTATCAGTTTATTATTGTGGCCATGTGCTGATGATGTGTGTGTGTAAATGGACTTTCTCATCAGGGAAGTAGCTATTTACAGGACACTGACTATATTTGGTGTCATGACTTGTATGTATAAATGGAGGGATGGGCAGGAGACGGGGGAGGGGAGAGAGAGAGAGAGAGAGAGAGAGAGAGGGAGAGAGAGAGGGAGAGAGAGAGAGAGAGAGAGAGGGAGAGAGAGGGAGAGAGCGAGAGAGAGAGAGAGAGAGGGAGAGGGAGAGAGAGAGAGGGAGAGAGAGAGAGAGAGAGAGGGAGAGAGAGAGAGAGAGGGAGAGAGAGAGGGAGAGAGAGAGAGAGAGAGGGAGAGAGAGAGAGGGAGAGAGAGAGGGAGAGAGAGAGAGAGAGAGAGAGAGAGAGAGAGAGAGAGAGAGAGAGAGAGAGAGGGAGAGAGAGAGAGAGAGAGAGAGAGAGAGAGAGAGAGAGGGAGAGAGAGAGAGAGAGAGGGAGAGAGAGAGAGAGAGAGAGGGAGAGAGAGAGAGAGAGAGAGAGAGAGAGAGAGAGAGATTGTTTCTGAGCCTGGAGCCAAAGAGAAATCAGCTCAATTTGCTTAATAAAATTAGGGACAGTTGAACTGTACAAAGCCAGCCGGTGGTTGAGGGAGGACTACATTCATCGCAGGACCGCAGCTCGCTAACACACCAGAAATTGGCCTGAGTGTGTTCCTTGACCACACACCTCCTGTAATTGTGGTTTTAAACCGCCTGCATACGTCTGACCGCACACCTGCTGTGAGGCTTTTAACTGAGGCATCACCACACACCTGGTCATCTCCACGCCTCTGCTAGACCTACAGAGTCTTGGTGGGCTCAAAGAGTGAGCCATGCATCACCAGGCAAAGGAAGAAAGGGACCCTCCCAAACTGGAAGGGAATGAGGAAGCCCCCCTGGACAGTCCATCCTCTGAGACTCTGGGAGCTCAGGCCGAGCAGGCCCAGGCTACCCAGACCCCCGACCCCCGCAGAGGATGTGGGTTTATCTGTCAGCCCTGGTGTCTGCTCCTTGCACTGACTCTACTCCTGCTTTCTCTCCTTGGCAGCTGGGCAGTGGTCCACCTCCTCCTCACCTCCAGGATCCACGGAGGATCACCTTTTCGGATCTCTGCCAGCTACGACCAGCGGATCCCGCAGGATGATACGGCCACCATCGAGCCCCACTTCACCACCAACTGCACCATGGGTAAGTAACACTTCCACCAAAATGAATCTGCTGCTGTTCGTGTGCATTCCTGTGTGTGAATGGCTCAATAGATGGTAAAAACTTGGTCAGTACTCGTCCTAAGTTTCATAAGACAGTCTTGTGTAATTATTCCGATCTAGCTTCAAGAAAGATAACAAAATAACTGCTTTCCTTTTTTTCATGTATAATGCATCTTAATACGCTGAAAGATCAAGTAATTGATTGATAAAATTATCCAATAATGAAAGTTATTCAGTTCAATAGAGTCACAGGATTACATAGAAATGCGTCCAAATAAACAGAAGTCAATATACCAGAGGTTCTTCTCATTCTTTCCAGTTGTTTTCTTGGTTCCTAGTGTGTAAGTTGACTAAATGTGTCTCACATGTCAGCAGCTCAAACATGTCAAACTGGAAACTGCACAGCTGCATTCTGTGATTTTTAACATGATTACTCCATGTTGTGTCGAAACTGAAATAATAACATTCTCTGTCAACCTCGAAAGCTCCTCAAATTGAATTAAAGTCACTGATTCAATTTCCTCTGTACTAGATGCAGAAGCACAGCAATCCTTGCTAAGGCATCTAATGTGTGCATTACTGAGAAAATGTAGATAAAATTCTTGTCTCCTCAAACAGACAAATGTTTGACAGGCGGTGAGGTGCAAAATGTCACACCAACCAGATGCTGATTTGCAGGAACAAAATTTTGAACTGTGCATTTATGAAACAGCTATATGATTTAATATGTGGTAAATCATATTCTTTTCAAGCATGGTGAAGTTGACATGATTTTCTGAATGAGTGTTGTTTGAAAATGCTTCATTTCAAATGCTTCTACAAGAAAACGTGTGCAACAGACCTTGTTGGAGTCGGTTGAACTCACATAAAAAGAGATAATCAAGTAAAGGATGGCCAAGAGAAATGGTGCACCGGTAGTTTCTTATCATGGCCTAAATTAAATCTTGAAATTGGTAGCAGCATTCAAAGGAAATCCCCACAGTGATGTAGTGCAACATTGTCCTTACAGACCCCTTTATTTTCACCGCACTTTTTAGAAAACATCTTCAGTAAACATATTGATTAGAGGCTTTTAATAGGCTTTATTTTTTAATTCTAAAATACTGTTTGAAGGCACATGCGGCTCTATTGCAAGTGTACAACAGAGGAAATGCTGAATGCACTCTAACCAGCTATTACACGTCATAAAACTTTGAAAGTTCAACTGCATCCTGAATGATGGCAACACTATGTTTAACGCAAAAACCACAGATATCACATATGAAGACTTTTGGAGTAGGAATCAAAACCCAGATTTTCTGTCAGGACGTGTGGCCTGTGGTTTTAGATTGGGTCTTACTACTCAGCCTCAGCGGAGTTATGTGACAGTCAGTGTTGGTCTGTCTGTCTGTCTGTCTGTCTCTCTGTCTGTTAGCAACATTACTCAAAAACATACAAATGGATTCAGGTGAAATATTCAGGGAAGATCAGAAATGACACAAGGATTTTGGCAGTGATGTGGCTTATAGTCTGGATACACGGATTTGTTAAAGATTTCTGTATCATTGCCAGACAGCGGCACGGTGTCACTGTAACCATGACAACAAGTGAACACTACATCAGCTGCCTGCTGACGATCACATGATTGTGATCTTACCACAAATCCATTGCTGAGGACTTATCAGGACTTATCCATCAGAAATGATCCAAGGAACAAGTGATTAAATTGTGGGGGTGTTTCTGAGTCCCATCAATTCCTGCCACTCACTACATATTCAGGTCACATGACTCAGTATCCATGCATAATGTACACATGCATAACACACGCCTGTGCTCAGTGCAATGTCATTTTGTTTGTGGGTACATCTATATTGCCATGATTTCTGATCATCAATAACTAATAAACAAATGCTGCATTTCTGACAATGCCATATGGGGAAAGAACAGCCTTGACAGATGTCTGCGCCCTCTAAATGCTTTTTGCACTTTTGAAACCAATTGTGCGTATCCAGTGGTTTGAGCATGCTGAGTTTTCTGTACAGAGTTACACCATATTTAAAAGATATCACAGTTTGCAAAGAGTCTATCTGTTCTTGAATGATTTTCACCCACTTATTCTTCCAGAATATTTCAAGATCTGAGATATTTTTAGGCGTAGCGTGTTTAAAATATTACCACAGAATTTCGCCTGGACTCTGAGGGGATTCCATCACTTTCAGCTTTATGGAGTTCAAGATACATTTTTAAGTTTTCTTTGGATCATTGTTGTGTTGTAGGAGACAATCTTTTTTTCACTTTCATGAATATCTACTTTTTTTCTATCCATCTAGTGGTTTGTGTGTAACTGACTGCAATACAACACCAAAGCAGAATATTGCCACTTTGCCACTTAACAGTTGGCAAGGTGTTCCTTCCATCAAATGCTGCGCCTTTGAACTCATCTGTCGACAGCACTTGTTTCTGAAATTACTCTGGCTACAGATGTTGCTTTGCATCTGTCAGATGTTGACTTTTGTGATGTGGTCACGTAGTAGAACTCTTGTGTCAGGTAAACCTTCAGCCAGATACTTTGCAAGATGGGAGTTTGTCTTTTCTTTCCCAGCAGATGTTCAGTTTTATCTGAAAGTTTTCTGGGTCTTCTGTGTCTTGTAGTGGCTTCCACAGTTCCCTTTAGCTGTCATTTTAGACAGTTGGAGGCTGGAAACAATCTGATATCTTTGTATAGCTGTCCCCTGCTTTGTAGGCATCAATATTCATCATCTTGTAATTCTCAATCATTTGCTTCGAGGAGCCCAGAAAGTCACAAAATGTATCAAGCTGTGGAACTAAGAGCTGACAGTTCCTATTGGCAATTCTTGACCTACCCGATAAGTGGTAACAAGTCAGTTAAGATCTAACTAGGCAATGAGCTAATGAGGCCCTGAGACTTTATAAGTGGACAGATGCCAGCTTTTGCACATACAATTACATGCCACAACAGTGAATTGACCTCAGACAGGTTTAAGTGTGTCTGTTTGTTGTAGGTCTGAATTTGCGCCTTTTCATTTCAAAAAATGAACAAAATATGCAGTTTTCCCAAACATTTGCATACAGCTGTGGGCTCTTAGTTGCCCTGATTTTTAGACAGAGATTTTGGGTGGATCACTTGGTCCAAAGACTGACAGATGGACCAGCGTTGTGCTCAGCATCCACTCTCTGCTACACACTGGGAGGCATTCAAGCAGGCTTTACCTTGTAGAGCAGTTTTATATTAAACAATACAGAACATCTTAAGGGTGATCATTCCCAGAGGCCTCTTTCTGAATTCAGAGAGATGCTCACAGTCCAGCAAATTTAATCCCCTCTGCTTTTATAGAGGTAGAGTCTCTTTGCGCTCAGCAACAATGAAATAGCTTTTATGGCGGGTCAGTGTTTAGCTCCGGATAAATGAGGAGCATCGCTCAACAGGAAAGGCTTGTCTTGAAGATTTGTCTTTGCATTTGATTCCAATTGGATGTTTGGACTTGAGGTCAGGTCAGAGCAGGTAGCTGCACGGAAGAATTTATTATTTGAGATTCTCACAGCTTGCCACTTGATAGCAAATCAGCGATACCTGACTCTACATTATCTGGATTTGGTTGTCAAATATGTAAATGCATCTGTGAGTGTGGGAGGAAGAGGAAGAGCGAGAAAGAGATAATGAAAACAAGGACGACATGAAAAGGAAATGCGATTCATATTTCTGGCCCTGTGGTCCTCAACACTGCATATCTAATTTCAACTCCTACTTTAATTTATTTTGATCCTAATCTAAAACATAAATATGAATTTAGGCCTAAAGTTGTTTTAGAGCTGAGAGAATCAGTCACTTCCCACAATCGGAATCTAATAAAATCATAAATCCTAGAAAAACACATACATACATAACCTAAATTCACATATAACAGATTAATTTCTATCCCATTGTGGAGTCAGTGATTCTCCTGGGATTCCTTGTCTAACTGTCTTTCTTTTTGTCTGTCACTATGACAGACAAAAAGCTGCCGGTGCTGCTGCTCATGCAAATTCAGCGTTGGTTGAACAGTGTCTAATTGTTCTCAGCTCTGGGTTCACTGTGTTCCTCTCACCAGGCAGCACATAAGCTGTGGCCAGTAGAGAGAAACAGCATACAGACACGTCGTACTCTCCTCAGGCACCACCTGAGTCGCCCCCACAACACCCACTACACACATCCACTCCTAAAGTAAGCCCTAATCCGTCTCGGCACGCTCGCCGTGCAGCCTCACCACATTTGGTGGTGTTCTAAACCTCCCCCACTTTCCCCTGCAGCACCTGTCACAGGCCTGGGCTCAAATTACCTTTCTTCCTACCTAGCACAGAACATCAAGGCAGGGTGTTCGATTAAGGCTCTCAGTCTCCATCCTTGACAAATACAGTTGTTTGCTTTATTTGTTCCAGTCCCATATACTTAAAATTAGCGAATCACTGCTATTAATGACCTGTACTGTCAGGCTATTAAGATGAATATCTCAGAGACGGATCTGACTGTATTTAACTTGGTTCAGGAGATTTAATTTCAACGGATGGGAGGCTGTGGACACAAAATGTTGTGTATTTTTACTGTTGTATGACAGTTTGCTACAGACTTTGAAGGATTTTGGAAAACGAGCATGATTCACTGCAATGATTTTCAAGTCAGTCAGAGAGAGAAAAACATGCTAATGATCAATTTCATGCCCGAGTTCTTGTGGTGTGTCATCTTTTGAGCAAGTCTTCCTTGAGATACACAGCATTAACAGTCGTAGGTCAAAATATTCCCTGTTTATTTTCACTTAATTCAAATTACATAACTCTCATCGATTCCATCTTATTTAACTCCCCTTGTGATGTTTTGAAAGTGAATTAGAATTTTGACAATGTCCATTTCCTCTTCTTTGTTGTTTTCTTGAGCAGAAAGGCAGTGATTACTCCAGCCAGTGAAGTGCAAAGAGATATAGTCAATACAGGATAAATAAATGGAGCAGTGTCTGACTTCTTTCTCCGTACCCTTCCACTTTAATTAACTCATCAGTCACTGGACCAACAAGCAATCCAATTTGCTGCTCCTAAAGTGACTTGTGTGGTTATATGCCTATCTCTGGAGCTCATCCTTCTGACAGAAAGTTAGAATCCCACCTTCTGCCTGTATTTCTCTGACGGTTGTGGCATAGCTGTACAGAAAACACAATTACTCAAGCTCAGCAAACATGTCACAGAGACTCTTAACCTCCTACAGTTTTTCATCCTGGAAGTAAACAGAGTCTTCTGTGATGACTGACAAGCTCATTACCAGATTGTGTCAATAGCAGATTTGACTTTGCCTCTCTTATACTGCCTCTTTATCAAGGCAGAAGGTCACAATTTTCTTAACACTTACAGCAGTGTCTGCTCATTGAAGAGCCTATTTGGTATTTGTGCTCATGAATTACCCTGCGAACTGTCACAATTCATTTTTTTCAATTGGACATGTAGCTGAGATAAGACAGCGGTGAAGCCCGTGGGAATTTGAACCAGTGACCTTCCCTTCCGTGGCCCATTTCCCTAACCACTACACCGAGCTGCTGCAGACCCTTAATGGAGCGTTACGGCAAGTCTATACTCTGCGATTAGGTACACAGCAGTGTGAGGCTGTCGCTGGGCCCATCAATCAAACACGGTCCTGTGGAGGCAATGAGGGAAATGGGTTTGGAGAGAGCCAGTGGTGTGGACACAGGGTTAGACATGTGGATGGATGGGTCATGGTGTTTTGGAAGAGAGAAAAGCCATTCAGTATCATAAAACAGCATTTCTAACATAAGGCTTTAATTGACATTTCAAATTCATTTTAGCTCTGATGACATGAATGGCATTAATTCAGCCTTGAATTTTTTTTATTAACTAAGAAGCACAGTGTGTTCAGGACATGGTACCGATAGTATTCACACTATTTTTTTTTCTTTTTTTTTTTTTTTAACTTAGAATCAATGGCTATGCAAATATTTGGTCATTAACCAGAGCACTGGATAAATAAATGTGTGACTTGTTCATGATGCTAGATGCCTCATCTACCTCTGAGTTCATCTTAAGAGAGGAATTCATGTCAATGCCAAATGTCACAGCAGTCCATCCAGTAGTTATTGAGATATTTTACTCAAAACCACAGATGTTAGCCTCACACTGGAGCTAAATGAAAAGTCAAAGTTTCTCCAAAAGTCATTAGCTTTCTTCCTCTGGGTACCATGAAAGTTTTTACTAGGTTTCATCCAGGAGCTACTGAGATACTTCAGTCTGGAACTAAGTAGCAGACCAACACTGTCATGCCCAATCAGGGTTAAAAGCACTGAGACATGCATGTTTAGGCTCCTTAGGTCTCAAAACAGCAATACCTGCTTTAATAATGATCTGTTTTGTTGTTGCTTTTAATAACTGTTGCAGTCCTCCTGATCAAAGGTGTGAAATGAAACTGATTAAACTAATTTAGTTCATTTATTTATACTGATGTGTACACCAGCCATCTGTATCTGGTAAGCCCTAATAGGTGCTTAATACATAAAGGAGAACACACAATACTTAGCTTAAAGCATTTAAAACAAGCAGTATGAGAAGTCCTTCATCCAGTTCCCCTGAGAGGACTTCCATATGAGTTTTTCTTGTATTTTCTGCCGAATGCTGATCCTCTGTGGAAGCAGCATAACCTGGACTAAAAGTACAGAGAACTCACAAATGTCTTCTGTGCAGTACGCCACAGTTAGAATGTCCTAAATCATGAAGACAAATATGAACATTTTAATTTTATCTTCAGAATCGGATTCAGACTCCATTATTGTCATTCAGTAATTAACATCACAGATGCTATCACAGGACAAAACTACGATGCACTACAGGGATAAAAACACAGAATAAAAACACAGAGTAAAGGGGTCAATGTATAATTGCAGGATTTTTTGTATCATAGTTGACATTTTTGCTGTTTTCAGGCCTAAAATCAACATGACCGCCTAGAACCAAACAGCATTTTTAAGGAAAGATTCTTCTAATATATTATATATACAATTGAGTAAAATTGAAATATAAAGTGATTTCTAAAGATACTGTAGTAAACCTGTTGACTACTTTATATGAAATAAGTCAGAAAGCCTTGGAGTCTGGCCAGTCTTTTCTTCAGGATGAAATGACATCATGTGCAGCAGGTCATGTGATCTGGAATTAACACACTTCCTGGAGAGGTGTTTTTGGAATGGGAAACTTAGTGGAAAGTGATTTCTCAGACACAGATACAAATTGTTATTTTCCATATAAAATTTGATATATTGCCAAAAAAGAAATATCTGTCATGATTATCTCAACTTAATAAAAAGAACACAATCAAAACTATTCTTGAACAAGCTCATTTTATTATTGTTTAGCTAATTAGAAGCTGGTAATTATTAAATTTGATTATTTAGTTGACATGTTAGTGATATCCAGTCATTTTTAGTAATAAGTGATTGTTTCCATAATAAATAATTATAGAATTTATGAAGACATGATCATAGTGAGCAGAAGAAACGTTAGTTGTTTTTTTTGTTTGTTTTACTTTTAATAATAATGTATGCAAGATATAAACCATGGACTTCAACAGTCCCTCAGTTATATATTGACCCAAAGGATGCGTGGAATGAAGGCTATAAACAGCTAGATGCGGATGTTATGAATGATATCTACACAACAAAAAACGATATTGCAAGTGCAGAAATGCTACAAGATTTTACAATATATTGCAATAACTGTCAGTCTATATATAATAACTATTTATCTATTATATATATATATATATATATATATATATATGTGTGTGTGTGTGTGTGTGTGTGTGTGTGTGTGTGTGTGTGTGTGTGTGTGTGTGTGTGTATACACAGTAAGTAACAGATATTACACGTATGACGATGCTACCAGATGCTACAGTATATTGCACAGCTCTGTTCTAACAGACTGTATTTAGCTGTGTTATGGTGGTTGGGTAAAGGCTGTCCTTGAATCTGCCTGTTTTGCACCTCAGCCTGCAGTAAAACAGTTTGTTGAAGGGGTGTGAGGTGTCCCTGATTATCCTGTTTGCCCTGGACAGTTTACCAATAGCTGGCAGCGTGGCCTCAGGGATCTTCTCTGCTGCCTAACACCCCTCTCCAGTGCCTTCCTGTCAGAGAAGCCGCTGCTCTCGTGCCACAGCCACCACCAGCAGTGCTACTGGGTAGCACACTCTCATAGATTCATGTTCAATGATCGGTTAGGCAACAGGATCTACAAACACGACACATGCGGCTATACAGGGCATAAAGACTGTCTTTATGACCATGTCCTCAATTCAGTGTGTTGTAGACTGATTAAGGAGGGCCTGAAATGAGAGCAGATCCACCCATCAGCCACTGACACTGATTGATCAGGCATGTATTCAACATTTGCACATCAGATATTACTTCTACCAAACTAATGAGTGCCCACCTTCCCCACCTACACTGTACTTATTATTTTCTCTGACACTGAATTTCCCCGTGGTAGTAGAAATTAACATAAAATAGGGTCAAGGTGCATCCAGAGTAGCCTTAAGAAATAAAATCAAATAAAGTTCCTGAGAGACAAAACCGATTAAGTGTCTGCTGCACTGAAGAAATATTAACATAATTGCAGTTTAACTTTTAATTAAATGTAGGCCACAAGCTGGCCATCAAATACTTATTTAAGATGTGCAGACTTTGCCATGTGACAGCGCTTGGGATGATATTTTTCTTTAGGAAGCAGACATTTTTCCTGTAGCTACACCACTTCTTGAATGTAAATGGGAGGTAAAGAATCAAATGCATAGTCAAAATACATTTAGCATCCATTTGTTATCTATACCTGCTTCATCCTGTGGCAGGTTGCTGCAGCCTAAACCAGGTGACACTGGGTGAGAACTGAAGTACACTTTAGCGACATGTAAATTTAAAAAAACACATTTTACAGTGATATGTTTAAAGGGCTTAGTATGAGACTGGATCTGATGTAGTGGAGCAATGGAAAACTTTCATTTCACGGTAGACGAGAGTGAAGTGAGTGCAAAACATCCCAAACATGAAAAAATCTATCTAGAAATATCAAGTTCTGTGTTTTGTTTATTGTATACCTACTTTCCATTCCATACACAGAGATTTATTCCAATGCTTTGTTGCTCATCTACCCTAGCAGGGTCCCACATGCACAAAGATCCATGAATTCTGGTCTCTTGACCATTTTACATCTCTAGTAAGGGAATGATTTGGCCACAAATCACCATTTTCTGTTCATTCACTCTTTGTTTTTGTTTTATTCCTTTCGGTGTGGGTTTTATTGTCAGCCTGAGGATCTGGCTTATAAGAACAAAGCAAAAGCAGGTAATGTTTGATCACAGGTACTCATTGCACCTCTGTAGTGTTAAAAAGAGTTACTCTCTGAGTTTGGCTGAAGCTTTAGGAGACTTGAGGGCAATAAGCAGTTCATCTGTCTATCAGATTTACGTGAGGGTAATTTTATGGATATTTTCCTTTTGCTTGTGTTTGTGTGTGGCTCTTATAATTGCCCAGGATACTTTGAAGTCCTTTGAAAACTTGCTAGAGGTCACACATTGTTAGGGACCCTGAGAGACCAGTCAGTGACAAAAAAAGCAGGAGCAAATTAAAAACAAAAGCAAAGCTCATCAATTAACTGAAGATGCAGCTTGCCAGAGACAAGGCCATATCTGGCAGTACTAAGCTTCATCACATTCTAACTCTAATCTCTTGCCTTAGGCCTTTCCGCGAGCGGCATCGCCTCAACACAAGCCGGGTTTCTGTCACAGGCACTTTTCCAAGGCAATCTACACAGGCAGTTTCATTTTAAGATATTGAGCAAGTGTTAAATGGCCCAGGGCACCAAGTAGAGTGTTCCCAGCATGCGTATGCCAAATGGAACAGATGTCTAAATCAACCCTAACCTGGCATGGAGGAGGAAATTTCTGGATGTTATGGACTTAAAACATCATTGAAGAAAAGTCAGTCATTAAGATACAGCAACCTTAAATCTCATTTCATTCTGTGGAGAGGGCATTTGCAGCAAGTGTGCTGGCATGAAATACTTCATCTGCTCTTTCAGTCACTTTTTTTCCATTTAATGTCAAACACCACATTGTGCATTATACTGACTGTGTTGCTGCTGTATGGTTTCATTTCATGTAAATGTGATCTTTTTAAATGAATTCTGTTAGAGACATTAGTTGTTCACCCTGCTGGGAGCTCTAACTAGACTTTTCACACAACTATCACACTAATACACTGTAACTATTAATTAGTGTGTAACTAATTCAATCTTCAATAGCACTGACAGGATTTATGCCCTCAGAGACAAGTGTCTGATGTGTCACAACACCTGTTAAAGCTGTTAACAAACCTCTCATTCTTGTCAATTTATTCACACCGGTGGAAAGTTCATGTACATACCCAACACCATTCATGTTTCAAACCTTGAGGTTAGTGCAGTGGGTTGATTTGTTGCATGAAATGGATCCAAACTTGGTGTGTGATCAAACTATAAGAAACTGTGGAACATATAGAACAAGTTTACACTGTGGAATCAAAGCCTTGCATTCAAATGCTGGTGGTTTTAAACCGAACAAAGGCTACAGTCTGGCCACCACTACTCTGTATGTGCGACAGATGCTTTGATGTCTGCATTATTTGTTGGTAACAATGTTTACTTAGCTTCATATACAAGGAGGTATTGTTGTGCAAGAAGCCTCAGAGGTGAGAAATGCCAGCATGTGGGTCTTTGTGATGCATAAGTAAGATTCCAACAAATGATGATGCACATTGTGAAAGTCAGTCTTTTGTATACTTCAAAGAAATGACTACAAAAATTGTGAGTAAAAGCAAAACTAGCTTGAGGGACAATTCCCACTGGTTTAAATGTTGGTCTTATTTTCAAGAAATTTGTGTATACAGCAGGATATAATGTCTCAAGAAGTTAGACCACCAAACAATGACACAACAAAGTAGCAAGAACAACCTGTGAACAATGCTAGAATTTATCATGTAGCATCATAATTATGGGATATTTGTACAGTTAACTAAAATATACATTACCATTCAAAGGTTTGGGGTCACCCAGACAATTTCATGTTTTCCTTGAAAACTCACACTTTTATCCATGTGCTAACATAACTGCACAAGGGTTTTCTAATCATCAATGAGCCTTTCAACACCATTAGCTAACACAATGTAGCATTAGAACACAGGAGTGATGGTTGCTGGAAATGTTCCTCTGTACCCCTATGGAGATATTCCATTAAAAATCAGCTGTTTCCAGCTACAATAGTCATTTACCACATTAACAATGTCTACAGTGGATTTATCTTTCATTTAATGTTATCTTCATTGGGGAAAAAAGCTTTTCTTTCAAAAATATAGATATTTCTACGTGACCTCAAACTTTTGAATGGTAGTATATAGCTGCTATGTGAATGATGAAGGAACTATTTATTTTAGCCATTTTTGTGCAATGGCTAAAGTAATAATGTTGGTCTGTTGCTTGGTCAGGTGACCATTGTGATCCAGACTAGGTTTGGGTACTATGTTAAAGTTGAAAAGCCTCTCCTTTCTACACACAGAAAAGAATTGATCCAGGGTTTTTGGTAAATATCAAGAACACCTCTGTACAAATTTGCCTAAAATGGCCACATTCATATACACTCTGATACATTAGTCTAACTGTTCTTAACACTGTCTTGCCTGTCCAGATCCATTGCTCCTTACCATTGCCTGGCTCATGGCTTCTAACTAACCTTTACTGTCCAGGCCAACTCTGCAGGAATAAGGAGAGGCAGAGAGACACTGTTGTAACAATGTATGAACCAGACCTTTATTATACGGTTCACTACATTTAGATGACTGTTATACTGGAATTTAGGCTATATACACACCTTATAGCTACAGTAACTTAATCACTTCTGCTGGCATGCACTGCAACTATGCAGTCTTGCCTCCTAAACCTAAATTACATTTCTAATTGACATATCTCAATCTCTTTATTTTATTGCTTCATTGTCACTTCTTTTCAGCCCACCAAACACATATTAACGTATGATTTGGACTTGTCATTCATTATAACATTAGCTATGACAGTCCTGGTACCAGCTAAAGGTGTAGAAATCCCATAATAGACCATTTTTCAAGAGTGTACAAAAAGTCTTAAAATGTTGAGTATAATCACTATAATTGCACTTTGACTTTGCAGTAATCTGTGAATGTAGCAGACAGATGAAAAATGCAGATAAATAGAAATGAAACAATTTTTGCTGTTTAAATTCACGTATGTCTATTCATTGATTCAGTCGTCAACCAAAATTTATCTGAATTGAAAAACTTTGCTTATTGTGTCAAATATTGCTATTTGACAAAAATGTGATTAATCGCAATTAATTTATTACAAAGCCTCTAATTAATTAGATTTTTTTTTTTTTAAATCATTTCCCAGCACTAATTTTAACACAAAGCATGTTTTTTCTTCCTGAACTGAACCTAATGATTTTGGTGCCTAAACTTAACTAAACTTCTAACATGTAGCTACTGTGAAAGTGTCAACCAACGACCAACATATTCCTACAAATCCAATTAGTTTTGGTACCTAAACCTAACCAAACAATGAATGAAAACCAAAATTAAACAATGACTGACAACAAAGTCTTAAGTCTAAGAATGATGGTCCCGCACCCCGTTTAAAAAAGCCCTTCAATCAGGGTTTCTGTAGTCATGGTGAAATCAACCATCTCTGCAGTATTTTCAAATGAAAAACTGAGAGTCACACTGTCTGGACACTGAAGACTTTGATTACTTTGCTGAAAATGAGCACAATATGGGAGATTGAAAGAACAGGAGGGCCACCTTATGGATCACAAAAATAGCAAAAACCAAGCAAACACCCACCACCATTCACACACACACACACACACACACAAGTGTTACATACAATCTGTCATTTTATTTTCTATTGAAATGATTCTTTGATTTAGTGGAACTGGAATGTTAGATCACGAGGAGATATCAAGGGAGAATGCATTTTCTTATACAGAGGACAGAATCTAAGAGAGTTGTCCTCTCTGCTTATTAAATGTGATATAGTCCATATTAAATGAAGTAGAATTCATATTTCATGACTTCAGTGAGTGCTTACACGAACGCTCAAAAGTTTGGGGTCACCCAGTCAATTTCATGTTTTCCATGAAAACTTCCACTTTTATTCATGTACTAACATAACTGCACAAGGGTTTTCTAATCATCAATGAGCCTTTCTACACCATTAGCTAGCACAATGTAGCATTAGAACACAGGAGTGATGGTTGCTGGAAATGTTCCTCTGTACCTCTATGGAGATATTCCATTAAAAATCAGCTGTTTCCAGCTACAGTAGTCATTTACCACATTAACAATGTCTGCACTGGATTTATCATTCATTTAATGTTATCTTCATTGAAAAAAACTGCTTTTCTTTCAACAATAAGGACATTTCTAAGTGACCGTAAACTTTTAAATGGTAGTGTAGTATATAGGAACCCGGCTTCGATGTCTAATGATGAAATAGATCCTTAGCTCTTCAACAGGCTATAAACATTAAGGTTATTCTTAACCTGTAACACCTCTCTCCACACACTCAATGCTGATACATGTACTTGTGAAACCTGATGCTTCGATAACGCATGCTTCAGGTGTAACTAAAAAAAGAATATAAGTTTGGTTGTTCAAAGTTTTCCAAAAACATAATTTTATGCTGAGTACCAGCCTTGTACAATAGACCTTAAAGGTATTATTCTCTGTTTCTGTCTCCACCTGTCTGCTCCTGTGTGTGCTGCTCTCTCTCCAGCAGGGAGTATGACAGATAGTGATAGTGACTGGGCAGAGCTCGGACCAATCGAGCGTGGCTGTGTGCAGTTAATTGAATTCATGAGCGAATACTTCTTGTCCTGTCGACTGTCCAGTGGGAAACCCAGCTGCATCCATCTTCAGCACTGCAGCCACTGTAAATCTCCATGAATATCTCCAGACTTTGCTTTTAATGGGGTGACAAGATAGTAGCAGCACCCTTTGCTTGGGTTTCTTGAGATTTGTGGCCCCCTTTGACAGAGGACATACCACCATTATGGCACTTGAGATTGGAGATTCACAGTAATGAACGAGCAGAATCTCATTAATGAGTTCGAACAACTGCTGAATTGTGTTCTAGATTCAATCAAGCCTGTGAAGATAATTTTCTGTTGTGTTTTTTGTGTAGTTTCTGGTTATTGCCATTCTGTACACACAAAGCACAAGCACATCTAAAGCCAGGCAGTTCTTCAGACGGCTATTATTTGTTGCTGCTTCCGCGCACACAGAGAGACTGCGGGATATGATTGACGTGGCTGCTCATCTGTGGGAAAACAAAGGCCATATTAATTTCAGGTCAAAGTCCTATGACTCCTGAATGCGTTTTTGCAGCTGGTCTTCAACAAGGAGACGTCTGTCTGTATTCAAACCTTCACCAAACCATAGCAAAGGTTTTATTCAAATGGCGAAACAAACTGCTTTGCAAGATCCTGTGATATCCCACAGAGTGAGACATCTCTATCAGTGGAATCTCAAACAGGTGTTCTGCATGATGCGGTTATGCAAATATACTAAAATGTTAAATGTTTTGATTCCAACTGTTGGAATAAAGGAAAAGGGAACCACAGAGCATCACTTCTTTGTTCTTCTCCATACAGTGAAACCATGATACCTTGGTTTCATCATCAGTGCTTAAGACATTCCAGCTCAGACAGAATGTTATGACTGTTGATGAATGTTGTATGAATGTTAATGACCTCTGTTTTGCTCACTGTATTCACTCTTGTTCTTGTAGGTAAAGCGTTGATTTTCATCCTGGCAACAGATGGCATGAATAAAGTTATAAGATTAGAGCAACTTGGGGCTGCACAGTGGCGTAGTGGTTAGCACTTTCGCCTTGCAGCGAGAAGATCCCTGGTTCGCGTCCCGGCTTTCCCGGGATCTTTCTGCATGGAGTTTGCATGTTCTCCCTGTGCATGCGTGGGTTCTCTCCGGGTACTCCGGCTTCCTCCCACAGTCCAAAAATATGCTGAGGTTAATTGATTACTCTAAATTGCCCGTAGGTGTGAATGTGTGAGTGATTGTTTGTCTATATATGTAGCCCTGCGACAGACTGGTGACCTGTCTAGGGTGTCCCCTGCCTTCACCTGAGTCAGCTGGGATAGACTCCAGCCCCCCCATGACCCTAGTGAGGAATAAGCGGTGTATAGATAATGGATGGATGGATTAGAGCAACTTGGCCAGTAATCTGAAGCGATGTGAAAAAGATGTTTAACTTTTAAAAAATGCTGATTAATTGGTTTAATTTCTCTCTGTTTATAAAGAGATAATTAGGGAGATGTGTATTTTTACACTGCTGTGTTAGGAAAGTAGCATTACATCAACTGAAACATTACATTTTCATTTAAAAAGGGATCTGTTGCTGGGTCAAGATATAACTGCGGGACTTTTTGTATCATAGTTGACATTTTTGCTGCTTTCAGGCCTAAAATCAACATGGCTGCCTATAACCAAACACCACATGGTATTTTTACAGAGAGATGCTTCTAAATATTATATATACAATTGAGTAAAATTGAAACTGAAAGTTATTTATAAAGATATTGTAGTAAACGTATTGGCATGCGATAAATCCACACTTGACTCACACACTACTTTATTTACACACACTACTTTATGTTTTTGTAATGGGGAACTTAGTTGAAAGTGATTTCTCAGACACAGAAACAATTTTTTTCCCATATAAAACTTGATATATTGCCAAAAAAGAAATATCTGTCATGATTATCTCAACTTAATAAAAAGAACGCAATCAAAACAATTTTTGAATGAGCTCATTTTATTATTGTTTAGTTAATTAGAAGGTGGTTGTTATTAAATTAGTGAAGTTTTCTCTCTCTGGCTGCTGAGACTCACTGGTAGAAACAGCAGCTTCTACAGCATATAGTATATTGATGGCGCTTTCTTAATTGAGCCCGGCCCTGGTTACTTGTTAATTGTTTATCAATTATCCACTAAAAGCTGTCAACGCTCAATGGTGCTAACCTGCACTCTATGGATTGTGAATGCACGACTCTGGCTCTCCTCACTCCTTCCTGACATTTACACAAAAGCAACAAGGCTGAGAAGTGAGTAAACAAGAGGATGTTAGTCTCTTTGTCTTTGCCATTCCTTCAGCTTTGCAACAGAAGATCAATGTCAGTGCAAACCTGCAACTCCAACTCTAAAACCCAGTGGACTTGAAAAGCACAGTGATGCAGCTGACGTTATTTTGGAAGGAAAACTTATTTGTGATGAAACCTTGTGAAGCTGGAAGGCAGCACTGACAATCAGAAAATGTTATCGGAAATGTAATGTGTGCAATTCGAAAAAGCAAACTGAATTCACGCTGGAGTCAATCCTTGGTTAAGAGGCTATATGTGCCGTTTTATGAAAGCTTGTCCTACAGCATCTGTTTCCCTGTGACTGAAATCCTGCATCTTTGTTGATCTCTGGATAGGCTTTGTTGCTGCTTTAAATGACTCGTCTGGTTCGTTGGTTGGTTTGCCTTTCTTACATCTTTGAACATTTGTCATATTCACCCAAACAATATTCACTTTATAGATGATAACAGTATATCACAGGGGTGTCAAACTCATTTTAGTTCAGGGCCCACCTACAGTCCAATTTAATCTCAAATGGACCAGTAAAGTTAAAGAATATTAACCTCTAAATAACAACAACTGCAAATATTTCCCTTTGTTTTAGTGCAAAAAAATGCATTCTGAAAATGTTCATGTTAAATGAATTCTTTTTACAAAACATGAACAACCCGAATTTTCTTAAGAAAAATAAGTGCAATATCAACAATAGTATGCCTCAGTTTATCTTTTACACATTACAGCTTCCAGATCACAGAGTGTCTACAAAAGAACAAAACATTTAGTCACAGGTATCTGGAGCTGAAAAATGTAATATTTTACTATATGATCAAAACAACCTGTCAAGATCTAGAAATTATTTAAAGTTTACATTCATTTCCACATCTGTGCAGTAATCCTGACCACCTAAACTGACACACTATTAAGAAAGAAGGGTAAGTCATCCCCCTGCCTTATAAATGTATTAAATTTATACATTAACATTAAACAAACACTTTCATACCTGTGTCTGCGTATCTGTCTCATCATTTATTAGCTGCTGTGCCCTGTCCAGTCACCTCTCCAGCTCTACGCCACTCCATACATCATTCCCCTCGCGAAGCCAAACCAACCCCATGAGCACAAGGATAACAAAACTCACTTACTCCCACAGGCAATTCATCCCTCACTCACCCACTTGTTTTCACAATCTGACAAGTGTGATTTAGGAACAGCGGCGGGCCACGAGTGCAGCGACCATGTCTGGCTGCACTTACCTGCTTCACGAGCCTAAAGTTAGTGACGCCACTACTTTGGCACTTTTTACTCCACTGTCATCAAACTAAGATAAATGGATGGATTTACATACATTGCCCAGAGGTTTCAGTGTACTCTCGATAACTTTTCTCTTTCTTGATAAATCGTTCTGCTCGCGGTGTCAACATTATACAGAGAGGAAGCCGCTGAGCACAACCAATGCATAATACATGTGTTGAGCATGACTGAAGACACATAGCAATACCACATCTATACTCACACACTTGTTGTTAAACAAACAAGCACCCGTCTTACTTCATTTGAATAAAATAGTATATTTGCCTTGTCTGAGCTGCTCTGTAAATGTCACATCTGTGAGACTGTATGAGTGTGAGCACACGCACTGTTCACAGAAAGGAAAACGGTCCATAAGCATTGATACAAAAGGGTATTCATTATCAAAGTCATTTACTCAGGCTAGGTTTTAAAAGAGCCTGAACTGGATTACTCACTGACACATTAATGTGGCTCGCATCAGCCACAATGGAAGGCTGTGGGAGGCGTCTGACTAATGTGTTTTGTCCAATAAAAAAATGCCTCCCTCGCTTTCTAATCTATAGCGCAAACTGTGACAGTTTCCCACTGGGCCTTAAAGTTTCTCTGCCACATTGGGAAAAAAGTAGTGAAGTGTGCTGGGAAGGAGGCAAAACTGTGACCTCTAATGCACTGTGGGTTAGGGTTAGGGTTAGGGTTAGGGTAACTACCAATCTTGCACTTTCTTGTTTCGTACCCGTAACTGTTAAAGAGTGGCAGCAACTATGTAGCATGATAGCTGAAGTTAAGTGCCTTTCTTTAACCTTTCATGCTGCATATATCCTCAGCTAATTATCTGGTGTGAGGCAATTAATTTGTCCTTTTTCTGTAGTTTGAACTGACAGGTTTTCTAACACGTTTAATTGCATCCATTACTCACACATTTTGCCCTTTAATCATATACTGGCTGATCTGAAATCGTGTTTGCAAAACCAAACATGCAGCAAAATAAATGAACTGAATTTTTAAATGCTTTGATTTGGCTGTTTTTCATCTACTTATAGCAATATTTGTTTGTTTTATCCAGATTCCAGCCTGGTAAAAGGTGCATGACTAAAAGCAACAGCACAGTCCAGATACAGTAGTAACACTGCAGATAAACAGGGTTTGGCATTTTCATCGTCTGTTGTTTTGTTCATTTCCTTCTGACATTTAACATTAGAAATGTGTTGACTTGTGCAGTACTTTATCCTGTCCTGCCACATTTTCGTGAGCCTGTCATCCTAATGTAAGAGTGACTTTGAGAAAAGTGCTACCGACGGTGCATCATCGTGTCACGCAAAAATGTTACGCAAACAGAAAAAGAAAAACTACATTAATTACAAACTTCATGTAGAAATTTAATGTAGCATTACTGCCTATCTAGTCCGCTCAGCTAACAGCATTTGTTCTCCTGTCATGGAATCGTTATCAGACTTTTGACTCCAAGTTCGTCTGTACAGAGAACCAATCTGCATATTACAGATCAAGGGCAAACTACAGTAAGCGCAGCCAGTCACTCGTGATAAGAATCACTGCTCATTTTCCCCTCATGACAGAGTGAAAAAACAAGATCCCCATCGTTTTTTTTTCCGCTTTTCTGTTTTGTTCTCTTCACTGTGATCAGTTTGTGATGATTAAGGTGAAGGTGAGTAGTCAGTTTCCACAACCTGGAGATATCACTCCTCTGATTTGCATAGATATGCAAATGTCTGTGGTTAGGACTGAGTGCTGAGACCGCTGGTATCTGTGTGCTCCCACCACGTGTGCAACCTGCTAACCGTATCTAGGTCATTGTTTATGCTGCTTGTGTCTGATGGATATGTACTGTATTCAGAGCCAGATGCTTACGCTGCGTGAGCCGTGTTATTTATGATGGTGCAGGCAGCCTGTGGATGTCATATGAAGTTTACAGCCAGGGGTTATATTAGCCTTTGTCACTTACAGATGTACTCCCATGTAGTAACTGTATATCTTCTACTGTTAGTAAGTTATGTTTTCCCTGAGCCACTGACTTGTGTTTTGTGTCGAACATATAAATCTAGCAGCAATACTCAATAAGTAAGTGGGGAACTTAATCGGGAGCTGTTTTTCTTTGGCTCCAAAGTTATATTTTTTGTGGCTTGTGGTTGATACATTGAACTTTTTGTTTCTGCTGCCAACAAGTGAATCGTTTTCTGAGTGCACAGTGAAAACACTTTGGTTTACTGTAACAATGGGCTGTGTGAGAAAACAAAGTGACAGTTTTTCTTTACCTTTCTTCTCTTCCTCCTCCCCCAGCGCCCTCCCCCGGCCCTAACATCACACTAGAGGGCCAGTACCACTGTTTCCAAGGCCCTGGGATCCCGCTGGACAAACTGTGCGACTTCAGTACAGACTGTCCACACGGCGATGACGAAGGCGAACTCTGTCGTGAGTACACAGCTGCTGCACTCAATAACATGCAAGAGAAAAGCTCACAAACCGTTGCCCTTCTTACATTCATTTCTGGATCAATATAGCCCACTTGTGAAACTGGTCAGCTGTAGTGAGTCACTCTTAATGAAAACGTTACATCCTGTCCAGCAGAGCAACAACTGAGCATCTGAATGAGCTTTTACTGACGCAGAGGCAGAGGGAGAAGCCGACGGGAAAAAAAACCCCCAAAAAAACAGAAAAAAGAGCCAGCGTAGCTATGCTTGGCTAGCGTTTCTCACCCTTGACATATTCGATGGTTGTTATTTCTATCTCTTTGCACATTTGTTTTCTGCCTTTCTCGAGGCCTAGAAGGAACAGTAACCAGGTATGCTGACATCTTATTCACAAGTGAAGTCCCCCAGGTCCTGCTGTGTGTGTGTGTGTGTGTGTGTGTGTGTGTGTGTGTGTGTGAGTGCTGGGGATCTTTTTATAGTCATACCTGCATGCTTGATTTTTTTTAACGTTCTCTTTGAGATTTATAGACATAGTTCAGAATTCTTACCCCCTACGATTTTTTAAAAAATGTTGTAACTTGATTTCCGTGTCTTTCACCCATATTAAACTGACCGGAATAAATTTGTTGCTGCCCACAGAGCAGGCCAGCCTCCCATGTGGCGCTTATTAAAATGATGGCTGCTCCCTTGTGTGAATAGGTTTGCTAACAATGGGAGCTGAAAGATAAGAGGCTAACGATAGGGTGAAAATCCCAGCCAGGTGCAGTTTCTCTTTCTACTTGGGGAGGACTTATCAGTGCTAATTGGCCCAAGAGGCTAACCCAAGTCTATAATCCCCATTTGAATGTAACGTGTGTGTGTGCAAAGTTTTGATTTTCTTGGACATTGGAGCATAAGTAACAATCAGGGGAACACACAGTCTGGCTGTACATGTCATTGACTTGCACAGGAATATTCCTGAATCGAGTTCTGGGGGCGATAATCAGACTAGTAACTGTACATGTGCAAACAGAGCATGGAAAATCACACAAACTCTTGCAGAGAAAGGCTTATTGTTATTACTGAGCTGACTTGAGGATCTGATGCCAGCTTTTTGCACACACCTTTTCCATTGTGTGTCCTCGTAATGCTGGGAGTGCAGGGAGGCATGAAGGCCAGCTGTCATTTGCTCTGAATCAAGGTTCTCTTTCTGTCTCTCAAGCTGTTCTTAAGAAAGCAATAACCTTCATTTTTTTGATTAAAGACAAGGACCAACAATCCATAAGTTCATTCATCAGTCAGCCGTGACAGCCTCAGGTGTGTTTCTTCTTGTCACATACAGCATAGTACTGTACCTTAGGCTTTGTATTCATTCCATTTTTATCTCCATCACACATAACAATTACCCCTTGCTACCCAAATCACATAGTGTTCCCTCTCTGATAGCATATCTTCTATGATGTATCCACGACTTATCTCCATCTGATCTATTTCAATCCTGCATAAGCCCTGCCAAGGCTCATTAACAGGAAAAAAGCAGCAAAAGGTAGGAGGAACAAACTTAACTTGTGTCAATCAGAAAGATTCCTGACATATGAAGAAAATCAAGTCCCCATGGACCTCCCTCTCCATCCTACCATGGCATCATTATGCATAAACACATCCTCCACTCCACTCTGAGAGTCACAGCTTCCTCTGGTTGATCCTCGTCCGTCGAAATTCTGCAGACACCCTGCTGCGTTCTGATGCCACAGTTCTCCTGCAACTATATACAAATGCGGCTTTCTATCAAAACTGGATGCAGGCAGGAATTTCAAAGTTCTAATGTGTCTTTTTCTTCGCGGTGATGACAAATTATCAGTATTCCTGCTACTGAGACTGATGCCGATGGCTTTCTTTGTCTGATTATCTAATTATCTGATTATCTCTCAGTGCTGACGCTAACTAAAATGAAATACGAGATAAACCTGAAAAAAAACCAATGAGAGTGAATAGAACAATCACACAAAAACAATATTATAAATAAGTAACATGAATAAATAATCGCTATAAAACACTTAACACCCTGTGAATCCCAAAATCCATCAGCAGGTTTGAAAGTTTAAAAAAAAACACCAAAATTACACTATTTATGAGAGGAATAGAAGGAACCACTGGGTTTTTAACTTTTAACGGTCCTTGAACTAATCAAGTGTGTGAGTTTCATCTGGAAAAATACATCATTTGCACCAAGTAGATTCTGTTTAAAAAGTAAATAAAAATTCTGCACTTCAAAGCCAGTAGTGGCTCAGCTGTGATGAACAGTCATGTAGAAAACATCAAGAACTATTTGGTTGAACTGGCCTGAACTGAATACTGTTTACACAGAGCAGATAGGAGACATAATAGAAAGACATTTTTAAAAACTTTAAAAAATTTAGTGTGCAGAGACAATGCTGGGATATTAGCAACACAAGAGGACACTTAAAAAAATATATTTTACATGTTGATTTTTCAATTTTGGTAAAATAATCGAGGAAACTTAACTTTTGCTATCTTAGCTGTGTCATACGGCACAAACAAGATTGCTGAGTCCTCTCTGCTTCTAGCCATGTTTATGCGGTTTCCATAGAGCTGCAGGACTTTATACTGCAGTAAAAAAAAAAACAAAAAAAAAACATTAGCCCACAGTAACTTTGAAATATCTACACTACATATAGTGTAGTATATATATATATATATATATATATATATATATATATATATATATATATATATATATATATATATATATATATACACACACACACACATAATCTCATGGCAATGTCAGAGAGTTTTGTGATACTGCACATTGTTTATTTCTTGTTTCAGAACCACACATACAGACACTTGCGTATGTGTCACCTTTGTCAAAAGTAAAGAGCAAAAGCGAACACCTTATCTAGTGGTATATGTCCACTGGATCCGTTGCTCCTGCATGTAAGCGTGCAGCATCTTAAAATCACCCACTTGGTGGGCGGGCACTAGTGGGGAACTACGTGGTCACATGACAGCGCTTTAGTCCAGCAGATGCGTCAGACCAATGTGGTGGCTCCATCACAATCTTCCTCTTTAACTGCAAAAACATTTCAGCAAAAAGTATTTCTGAAAGCATTTGAGGTGTGAAATAATCTGTGTAGTTGCTGAATCTGTCCTCGTTTCACTTGCATAAAGTAAACTTGACTTTTACTTTATGCGAATTAGACATGCGGAGGTTCGACGTATCGCAAAACTTTTATCAAATGTCCGTTGGTGAAATAAAATGAGAACAGATTCAGCTGCTGTACAGCTTATTTCTCACCTCAAATGCTTTCAGAGATACTTTTCGCTGAACTGTTTTTGTAATAAAAGAGAAAGTTTGCGACCAAACTGCTATGCTGGTCCGGCTTTAAACCCAGGAGCAGACAGCTACCACGTCGATGCGTTTGTCCAGTCAGGGGCAGGCAGGATAGCTGGAGAAGAAGGTCGGCAGGAGTTGAACACCGGCTACTGGCCTCAAGTACATGTCCACCAAGAAGGTGATTTTCAGATGCAGCGCGTTTACATGTGGGAAAAACACATCCAGTGGACACTTACCTTTAGAGTGCATTCCGATGCCCTCCTGGTGGTCACAATCCTATAAAATTATCCAGCCCTTCTAATCACCAAAACACCTGACATTAAATGAAAAATACTTTTAGAAAAACGCAGCTGGGGGAAGCCCAATAGAAGACTGCAATCTGAGTGTGAAAGTTTCGGTATCACTCAGATTAAAAATGTCCAGCACGGCCTCAAGCTGTATACTGGAGGTTTGTGTAGTTGTGATGGCATTGTGTAATCACCAGCTTCTGTTGGTGTATTAGAAGAGTAAAATCCTAGTGGTCTGAATAACATGAATATAAATATTTATAGACTGTGTCCTCTGGTTAGGTTGCCATGCTGGACAGCGCTAAAGTAGTGTTGACATTCAGTTGCTATTGACATTTCTATTTGAGTGACATTCATAAAGATTAAATCATCACAGACATCTGTATTTATATTGTGAGTATAGTCCTATATAGTAGGACTTGGAATCCCTGCGCTTTGCATAAACAGCATCAAAGTCAAACATGAGCTGGTTTATGTAACAGGGAGGGTGACTCATCACAAGACAGAGAAGAAGATGAAATTTACTAATTACCCAGAAAGTCCAGAGAAGCTTTGATTTGCTGAGAGAAAAACATCACAGAAAATATCCTTTCAAATTTGATGTATTTTTTTACTGTTTAAATGAAACTGAAATGATGGCTCTTTGTATCTTTTATGTAATGAAAAGGTTTTCTCGCTGTTTTTTGTTTATCAGAGTGAAAAAAAACCTGCTTCATTGTCTTTGCTCGGCCCAGTTTCTATTCCTATTTTCTGGATGATGTCTTCAAAAACGCACACAGTTATCACAGCGCTCAGATTCTTACAGATAATGGGCACTCACAAACAATAGCTCAGAATGAACATAAAGCAAGCTTAAAGTGAAAAGTCTGAAGCTGTCAAGTGAAGTTTTCAGTCTGATGTGAAGTTTAAATCCTCAGCAACTCCTAAAATCAGACAAAAAAAATCATTTCAGATTCACGTCTGAATTAGCACTCATTTATCCTTAATGGTTTCAGTGGCTCATCTTACTTTATCAGACCGAGTAACGTTTCCGTATGGGAGCTTTTTTTCCTATTTTAACACAAATTTTAATCTAAAGAGATCACACAGAATGCAAAAGACACCATTTGCACAAAACAAACACAAAACCTTGTATGTTGAGTTTTGCCTCCTTCACTCGTAGCCATGAGTTCACAGTGTGAATTGAAAAGTCCATACAAGTCCTGAAGTTCAGTTTGTTGCTTCCAGCTGTTTGTCAGTGTCTTTCCTCTGAGTTTATTGAATACCTGCAGCACAAGTGTCTCCAGTCTGAGACATTTTCAAACATTTACGCATGTGGAACAACAGAAGTAGCTTCATTAACTCTATTACTATATCTACATTTAACTCTTTATAAACTTTGCCTGACATGGAGAAAGGATTGCTCAAGATCTAATGATAGATAACGGCATGCATTATTAATTACCTCCCTGTCTAGGTGAACTGTCACATACAGAGTTGAAAAGCCACAGTCAAATCATACATTATACACTCACGGGTCACTTTATTAGGTACACCTGTCAATCACATGGCAGCAACACAATGCATTTAGGCATTTAGACGTGGTCAAGAGAACAGCATCAGAATGGGGAAGAAAGGTGATTAAAGTAACTTTGAACATGACATGGTCGTTGGTGCCAGACAGGCACAGAAACTGCTGATCTACTGGGATTTTCATACACAATCATCTCTAGGGTTTACAGACAATGGTCTGAAAAAGAGAAAAGCTCCAGTGAGCAGCAGTTGTGTGAACAAAAATGCCTTGTTGGAGAGGTCAGAGGAGAATGAGTAGACTAGTTGGAGATGATAGAAAAACAACAGTAACTCAAATAACCACTGGTTACAACCAAGGAATGCAGAATACCATCTCTGAACCCACAACACGTCCAACCTTGAAGAAGACGGGCTACAGCAGCAGTAGACCACACCAGGTGTATGAACAGATAGCTGAAGCTACAATTCACACAGGCTCACCAAAACTGGGCAATAGAAGATCGGAGAAACGTCACCGGGTCTGATGATTATCCTTTTCACATGCAAAACTCAGATGGTCAGAATGTGGTGTAAAAAACTTAAAAACATGGACCCATCCTGCCTCATATCAATGTTTCAGGCTGCTGGTGGTGTAATGGTGTGGGGGATATTTTCTTGGCACACTTAGGGCTCCTTAGTACCAACTGAGCATTGTTTAGATGCTGTACAGTCTACCTGAGTATTGCTGCTAACCATGTCCATCCCTTTATGACTACAGTGGCTCCATCTTCTAAAGGCTACTTCCAGCAGGATAATGCTCCATGTCACAAAGCTCAAATCATCTCAAACTGGTTTCTTGAACATGACAATGAGTTCTCTGTACTCCAGTGGCCTCCACCATCACCAGATCTCCATCCAATAGAACCTTTGGGATGTGGTGGAACGGGATATTGGCATCATGGATGTTCAGATGACAAATCTGCAGCAACTGTATGATGCTATTATGTCAGTATGGATCGAAATCTCCGAGGAAAGTTTCCAACACCTTGTTGAAAGTATGCCATCAAGAATTAAGGCAGATCTGAAGGCAAAAGGAGGTCCAACCTTTTACTAGCAAGGTGTACCTAATAAAGTGGTCAGTGAGTGTATAACAGCTATTCTCAGGTTCTTTACAGCTGTTTGCATGTCTTTACATTACTGTGCATAATTTTTATATGTTTATATACATATACATAACATGGAGAATCTACTGCATGTATCTCTGATTTGAACACCAGAGCTAAGTGCTAATTCAGGTGTTTGTACTGTTGCCATTTGAGCAAGTTGGAAGCATTGACTTAGTTAAAAATGTTTAAATGAGTCCTAGACATATAGGCACAATGCTCATCAAAAAATATGCCTTTGACATAATAATTTGACGTTGCATTCCATTTATTGTGTCAGCTAAAAAAAAAAACCCTGAGAAATCTTGTTTGCAAATAAAAGGGGTTTGCATTTATTCAATCTGACACAATAGTCTTTTTCAGTCTCTTTGTGATTAAGCTTGAGTTGTATTTTCTACGCAATCCAATTAAACATTTTCACTCTTGTTTGTGGACAGGCTAATGCTGCAAACAGCAGTCTGTGGGTTAAATGCTTCAGAGGCTCGGGCCATTCTTCGAAGTTTCAAGTTGATTGCTATCCCCAAAAGGCACCATGTCACCATCTCAGCTTCATTTCCCCTCAGACTCTCTTCCTTCCCCTCTCCTCCTCCCTGTCTCCCCTATAGACACCACAGCCCTTCCCCATCTTCTGCTTCTAGGGTCAGTCTTAGATCCTCGCCTCACCACACCTCAGTCCTAATTTCTAGCAACACACTGAGTCCTGTGAGCCATTGGTCTGCTGCTCTCCTCTGAACCTCTTGTCGCTCAGCTCCTTGATGGCCAGTCCATACCCCAGCACCAGCCCCCTTTTCCTCCTTGGAAAATTTGGCTGCCAGTGTTCACTCTACTTTCTTCTTTGACCTCCTGCTGGGCCTGTCCACTCATTATATGATCCCCTCCCCCCTCTTCCTTATCATCTTTGCCTCTGCTCCACTGATATATTCTCTCCTGTGTCTCTCCAGGCCGCTTTCTCAATGGCAGCTACTGCTCATTTGAAGATGGAGAGTGCAGTTGGCAGTCAATAACAAGCCGCGGTCTCTCCTGGAGAAGACTTCAGTCACCAGCCAAGGCAACCAGGCAGAGCTGCCCGTCATCAGGTAGCTCACACACATCTTTCATGATATCATGAGCACAGTTCTGATCAAGTGATGAAGTGACTCATTTGCAGGCTCTCTTAAGTGCGCAGAACGATAAGGCCTCATTAAAATGCACTTCAAAGGGAAACATTTTACAGTAAAGCAGGACTGAGGAATTTTAAACTTGAACATAACATGAACTCAGTCTTGAAACTCAAGAGTTTGTGAGTGTGGAAAGATAACCAGATCCTCTGATGCACTGGACGCTTGTTATGTTGTCATGTTCAGGAGTCAGTGCTACAAACAGACTCCCACTGGGTGCTAAAGCCCTGACATGTAAACTCTCAGTCCTACGTCTGCAGTTCATCATGAGTGCAGCAACTCCAGTGTGTCTCTTCATTAGATTTTAAAATCAGGGGTTGCTGAGGCTTGTTTTTCTTCTCAGCTCTTTACAGAAATCTCAGAGGTGGTGTGTGGAAACTATAAATGGAGCATTGTAATTTTATATTTGGTAATTTTATTTGTGTTCTTTCATCAGCATTCTACTGTGACAGTAGCCTGAAATGAAGGATAACTGATGTAAACTGCACTGTTTGAAGGTTCTTTTGAGGAAAAGGAGAGACACCTTAATAAAGCTGTTGTTACAGAACATCATATATAAATTATATAGCTTTTTATTCAGTTTTGTTTGCTAAATCTATAATTACTAATCCCTGTTTTTCCTCATCTGTGTGATTAATATATGTGCGTGTTTGTTAAAGGTGCTACATTCACGGTGGAGGGAGGCCAGTCTAAAGGCCAGCGTGGATCAGCGATACTGAGGAGTCCTCTATTCGCTCCTCCTCTGAGAAACTCCCCCTGCACAGTGAGCCCCTCACCACATATTTCATTTTACTGTCTGTTAATCTTTCCATTTCCACACCGCACATTTACAGTTTACAATAAAAACAAGTGCCAGATTTACTGCTCACTGTTTGATGTAAATTTAGCAACAAAGTGTCTGCAGTTTCACACAAAATTGAATTCAGAGATGATGACAATGGAGTTTTTCAACTGGAATGACAATCACTGCACCAGACTAACATCCTCAGCTATAAGCCAATCCGAAAACTTGATTGAAAACTGTCTTTAATCTTCCCAATTTAAGGTCAAAATTGCAATTTAAAACAATACAACTTAAGGTACACATTATGCTGCTTGAGTAGCTCACAGTTCAAACCGTCAGTGGCTTTACAAATTCATGCTGTTCTTGTTCTGCAGTCACACTTCTAATGGTATCCTCTTTAAAATCTGTTACAGAATGAATATTGAACTGAAGCTTGAATTTAAAACATATAACAGTTTAAATAGCAATATCTGTCAGAAAAAAAAAATGCAAATAATTTTCTGCAGTTTCACAAAAGGAAATGCTCTGAGGATGAGGAAATAACCAATGATTTTTAAAGGCTGTCTATCTAATGCTAGTTTGACTGGAGTCGTTGACGTGTGAACTCCCCCGAACTAAAGACAGAACAGGACAGGCCTGCTGTCATTCTCAGCTCTGACAGGCTTCCATGCAGTCAGTGTTCCAGCCCTGAACAGGCATTTTTCAAATCTACAAATCTACATAATTTCATTGTTATCTAAAGACACGCTCCGTGCCTTTAAGAATAATACATGGTTAGAACTGTACAAGTATTGTAAATTAGTTTTCCAGACACGTTAAGGTTTGCAGCTTACAGCAGTATTCCAGTACAACTCTCCTCCAGCTAAAACCAAGAACACACAACTTTAAAATGCAGATAAACTGGACAGTGGCTGTTTTGGGGGCAGATTTTTTTGTGAAGGGTCAACTAGAAACACATATAGAGACTCAGAAAGTTTCTATGTTTACTGTAACACTGATAGTCCTGTAGTTTGCCATAGTCACACTTATTGTAATCAGTGTGCTTCTGTGATTAAACATTTACACTTGTTCAATTTATTTTGCCTATTTTCTTTATAGCAGCTGATGTTACAGACTGCAAGATCAGTGTTCTATGTGTTGAGATTCAGAGTAATGCGAATAAAAAGAAATAGGTCTAAAAATATATGAATAGACTTTGCATATAAGGTCACTTAGCTGCATTCTTCAGCTATGTTTTTAAGGCTACTTCTTCAGTTGGAAACTTTTAATAATTTGGTATGTTAATGTCTTTCAGAAACAGCTCAAAAAACAAACAGTAATGTGCTTTGACAGTGACTTAGCAGTGAGCCATCAGCATGTCCTCAGAGATCCTAACAGACAGTCAGGTTGACCTCGTCAATCACAGATGCTGTCTCCTGACCTGGTTATGAAAATATCAAAAGTTATGCATTATTAAGACCGTGATGCTCAGAGAGCAGGTCGCCAGGTGAGGAGGTTGTGTACTTGACGTCTTGATTGATGCTGTTATATCTGGGATTTGGAGTTGTGTTATTTGAATGTTGCTCAGCCCTGTGATCTTTGACCCTCTGCCTGTTTATTCTGCACATTTCAAGTGGAGGCAAGGAGTAATCAGAGGTAAGGAAAGTTGGGACAGAAGGGATGAGTAGAAGTAGGAAGCTGATGCAACGGTAAAGAGGTCACAAAACAAGATAATAAAACATCCATCCAGTATCTATACACTGCTTAATCCTCATTAGGGTCGCGGGGGGCTGGAGTCTATCCCAGCTGACTTAAGGTGAAGACGGGGGACACCTGGACAGGTAACAGTCTATAGCCGCTTTTCCACTAGCACCTACTCAGCTCAACTTGGCTTGACTCGGCCCGACTCTACTCGATTCAACTCGGTATAGGTTGTTTTACATTACAGCTGAGTACCACCTCATCGTGGGTGGAGTCATCATTGTACGGTGGCCTGGAAGTCCCTAGCGTCATTTGTGTCGAGGTGATGGTATACCTGCTGCCCAGTCTATGGCTTTTTGTCAGATTCAAAGTAAAAGAAGAGGGTCAGAGAAAGCACCGTCGCTGTTGCCAGTTTTTGTTTGTTTTTTTTCTCATGTGTCATCACTCCCTGTCCAATCAGCGGCCTGCACTCTGTAGACATCACATTATTGGCTTGACTCAGCTCGCTTGGAACCCCGGCCCTGTTACCAGGTACTATGTCCTAATGGAAAACCTCACAAACCGAGTAGAGTAAAAGCGCCATATCACAGGGCTACATAGAGAGACAAACAATCACACTCACATTCACACCTACGGACAATTTAGAATCACCAGTTAACCTCAGCATGTTTCTGGACTGTGGGAGAAAGCTGGAGACCCTGGAGAAAACCCACACATGTACAGGAGAACATGGAGACTCCATGCAGAAAGATCCCAGGAAGGCTGGACGTGAACCGGGGATTTTCTAGCTGCAAGGCAAAAATGCTAACCACCACGCCACTGTGCAGCCCCAGATACTGAAACAGATGGAGAAAAATGTGTAAATAAGCTGACCACAGAGAATAAAATAAGGAAAAGAAGGAAAATAACAAAAATGAAGTTGCCGTCTCTCAGTGGAGGTACATTAGAGGTGGACAGCAGTGGCAGCAGGACTACATCACTCAGACTTTCCCTCACAGCTTCTTGGCATGCAGCCAAAGATTAGCCATGATTCCAGATTAACACTCTAAATCCTTCTCTCTACAAACTGGTGCTGTTCAACCCAGTCTGTCTGCTCTTGGACAACTATGTCGAGGATATTAGTTTTGGGTATTAGCTGCACACCACGTTTACTTTCATGTCATGCCCAGCGTGCTCTGTGCAGTGCCTGTAATCTTGATGTTTAAATGGTCACCATGTGGTCTCGCCGGTGATGATAAGGGCCGCAACCTGCGATCAACAGCCACAATGCCAGCACTCAGCCTGAAAGTGTTGAATTTAGCCATCAGGCTTATGCCAGCGTCTGTTCCACTTAAATGTTAAAACAAGAATCATGCTCATGGCTCTTAAAAATGCTGGACAGGGACATGGTCATCCTGAGCTTTAGATTCACACTTCCTTTTACTGTTTAATTCCTGTGACAGCCCATGTGATGTTTAATTTTAAGTAGATTTAGAACCAACATATTCCTCCTGGAAACAGCAATGTTTAGATCGATTTGTGCTGAAGCATGCAGGAGCAGCATAGATGGCAAAATATCCCAAATTATAATCCTGATTGAATTCTATTAATCTTAGAATAATTATATGAACAGATGGCTGTTGCTGATTAATCTCAGTGCAATTTTATGTGCATCCAGCCCTTGACTGATAACACATTTGGCTGGTTTACCTCAAATCTGAAACGTTGCTGTGGTACTTTATAGACTGAGACACATTTTTCTCAGAAACCATCAATCCAACTTTGTGTTAACCCACAGCGCATACTAAAATTTGATTTGACAGCACTGATCATTTAAAATCTCATCCTTCTTCCGTCAGGTGAGATTCTGGCTGTGCTCTGGAGGCTTACAAAAGGGGTCGCTGTCTCTGTGGATCATGGAGAACAGTACAGGACCTGAAGAGCGCCGCCAGCTGTGGCATTCAGCCAGCGAAGCCAAATCTGAAAGAGGCTGGAAACTCATCGTGCTTCCCCTTTACGGGTTGGCAGACTGGTATGACAAACACTCGCCACTCTCACCCAATGTCAGGCCGTCGTGATTACGTCAAAGCAATGTGTTTGGACTGTCGGAGGGCATCAAACTGGCAGCTCCGCTTTGAAGTGTGTAAGAGCAGATCAGTCATCTGAGTCTCATGCCAACAAACCTCTGACACACTCACACTAATACTTAAGTGCTCCCACCGCAAACGAGGTCATAAGAAACAGAACAGAGAAGCTCTTCCTCATAAATGCAGATTTTCAACATTTTCATTCCATTTTCTGGAAAACATCTCCTCTTAACTCCACAAAATTAATGAATCCCGCAGGGACTCCAGTCTTATACGATGGACCAGCCATGTGTACAGTTGTACAAACTATCGCCCTCTCTCTGTATTCTGCTTGTCTGTGATGAAGAGAGGAGAAATCAATTCACAAGGCTCTGTCCACTCTAACTTGCCTTCCAATTAGCTACGGCACTGATTTCCCCTCAATGAAGAGAGAAATGAAAACAAAATAGAGTAAAGTTAGAAAAAAGACAAATCCCAGATAAGGCATTTCATCTCTGTTTGCCTGACTGGGAGTTTCTTTGCCATTCAAGCTTGGATAATCCTGCTCCCCTGACAGTGATTAATTTTTGATTCCTAGGTTATGTAGTCAGCTGTGCTTGTGCTCTTAATTAGAATGTCATGTATGTAACCACTAGGTGAACCTGCCAGAGTTTGCACAGTGACCTTTGAAGAGCTTAAATAGAGTCATAAATAGAGCCCAAAGTGCATGCAAAAGTCAGGAAATAGCAGACAGTAAAAGTAGACTCCACATCTGAGTGTTGGTGGTCTGAGAACTTGTGAGGTTGTCCTTCCAAGATTTGAAATATGATATAATTACCATCAAGTTAAAGCGACAGGTGTGGACAGTTCATTTCTTTACACATTGTTTAAATGATTGTACTGGAATAAAAGTGCAGATTGTTGTTTTGTACACTTAATCTGTTCTTTTATAAAAGGATGGTCTTGGGCTTAAAGTTAGTACAAGGTAGCTCAGCACAAGGTACAAGGTGATGCAGCAGCAGCAGATCTTCTACATCAGACACTTGCAGGGAACCACCATCTGTACCACCTCATGTTCTCCTCATGTTCTCCTCATGTTCTCCTGACGTTCTCCTGTTGTTCTCCTCATATTTTCCTGACGTTCTCCTGTTGTTCACTTCATGTTCACCTCATGTTCTCCTGATGTTCTCCTGTTGTTCTCCTCATATTCTCCTGACATTCTCCTGTTGTTCACCTCATGTTCACCTCATATTCTCCTGTTGTTCACCTCATGTTCACCTCATATTCTCCTGATGTTCTCCTGTTGTTCTCCTCATATTCTCCTGACGTTCTCCTGTTGTTCACCTCATGTTCACCTCATATTCTCCTGACGTTCTCCTGTTGTTCACCTCATATTCTCCTGTTGTTCTCCTCATATTCTCCTGACGTTCTCCTGTTGTTCACCTCACGTTCACCTCATATTCTCCTGTTGTTCTCCTCATATTCTCCTGATGTTCTCCTGTCGTTCTCCTCATATTCTCCTCATGTTCTCCTGTTGTTCACCTCATGTTCACCTGATGCTCACCTCATGTTCTCCTCATATTCTCCTGTTGTTCTCCTCATATTCTCCTGACGTTCTCCTGTTGTTCTCCTCATGTTCACCTCATATTCTCCTGACGTTCTCCTGTTGTTCACCTCATATTCTCCTGTTGTTCTCCTCATATTCTCCTGACGTTCTCCTGTTGTTCACCTCACGTTCACCTCATATTCTCCTGTTGTTCTCCTCATATTCTCCTGATGTTCTCCTGTCGTTCTCCTCATATTCTCCTCATGTTCTCCTGTTGTTCACCTCATGTTCACCTGATGCTCACCTCATGTTCTCCTCATATTCTCCTGTTGTTCTCCTCATATTCTCCTGACGTTCTCCTGTTGTTCTCCTCATGTTCTCCTCATATTCTCCTCTTGTTCTCCTCATGTTCACCTCATGTTCTCCTGACATTCTCCTCAGGTTCACCTCATGTTTTTCACCTCTTGATCTCCTCATATTCTCCTCTTGTTCTCCTCTTGTTCTCCTCATGTTCTCCTGACATTCTCCTCGGGTTCACCTCATGTTTTTCACCTCTTGATCTCCTCATGTTCTTATGTTCTCCTCACATTCTCCTGACGTTTTCCTCACATTCTCCTCATGTTCTCCTGATGCTCACCTCTTGTTCTTTGCATGTTCTTCTGGCGTTCTCCTGATGTTCTCCTCACGTTCTCCTCATGATGTCCTCATGTTCATCTCTTGTTCTCCTCATGTTCTAATATCTCCTCATGTTCTTGAGGGGGCAGTGGTGGTGCAGTGTTTAACTTTCTGGGCTACTGATCAGAAGGTCAGAGGATCAGACCCCTTGATCAAGGCCCTTAACCCTTCCTGCTCCAGAGGCCATACATACCATAGCTGATATGTGAAAACAACATTTCATAGTGCTGTAAAAAATGTATTTGTGACAAATAAAAGCTTCTTCTCATACTGTAACATGAGCAATGGTAAATATACTACCGTTCAAAAGTTTGGGGTCACTTAGAAATGTCCTTATTTTTGAAAGAAAAGCAGTTTTTTTTAATGAATTAAATTAATCAAAAATCCAATCTAGACATCGTTAATGTGGAAAATGACTACTGTAGCTGGAAACGGCTGATTTTTAATGGAATATCTCCATAGGAGTACAGAGGAACATTTCCACACTTACACAGGCTTTATAGATGTCAGGCTCATCAGTCAATGAAAATATTTAGTCGCACTTGACAGATTTTGGGTCTTATTTGCAATGAAAATGGTAACACAATGGAGCCCTGAAAACCATTTCCACATCAGTGAAAAATGTATTTAACTTGTCACTATTTAAAGGAATACATGGACATTGTTTGAAATATGCTTGTTATGTTTGTGGCATGACAGTTAGATGAAAATATTGATACTGTACTTGTATGCTAAATAAGATGCTGGGAGTCACAAACTTGTTAACTTAGCTTCGCATAATGATTGGAGAAAAAGGAAAACTGCTGGTCTGATTCAAGACCCAATTTCTGACCTTTCAAAAAATCTATCCATAAGGTTCACTACCAACTGGTCCTGAACAATTAATAGTCCACTACATAAATCCCTGTACAATTGTTGTTTTTGCTCATATTAGCAAACAAAACATGCAAGTAACATGTTAATGAGGTACTAATTCATTAGTAATGCCAATAAATTCTGATACTTTACCTGATATCAATTTAGCTGTTTCTCCAAGTTTCCAGTCTTCCTGCTGAAACTGTTGACTCGAGTATTAGTTTTTTCCAGACAGACATGAGAGTGGTGCCAGTATCAGTCGTCTCATGAAACTTGTGGAAAGACAATAGGCATCAAAATATTATGATATTTTTAATATTAAAGTTCACACGAGGTGTCTGTAACCACATCCAATAATCTCCAGTAATCCTCAAAAGAGCGGAGCAGCTCTTTTATCTGTGCTGAAAGTGTCGCTTCTTAACACAACCAACTAAGACATCAGAAGGCACACAATGTATACCATCCAAAGTCAATTCTCTGTGGTAATTTCTTAAAGCACATTAAATCCCTCTGTGTTTCATTCCAGCCAGAAGCTATCTAACCATTTACAGGTTGTGAGGTAGTTAAAACTGCTGCGTCCCTCCTCAGGTTCTGGCTCCAGTTCAGCACAGAAGATGGGCCTGGACCCGGTTCAGCCATCTCTCTGGACAACATCTCTTTCAGTATGGACTGCTTCTTGGCATGTGAGTACTATGAAAATGTCGAGTCTGTCTTTTTTCATTGTTACTTGTCAGAACCTGGCTGAATTGAAAAGGAACTGTTTGGCTGATTGGTTGATTGGTGGGCCATGACGAGCACAATGGGAAGAAACTGGAAGGTTCATTCAAACTGACCCAAACCAATTAAGTTAATAATCAGCTCGGTACATGTGTGCCTCATGTGTACGTCCCAGAGAGAAATGATTTCACTCAGTGCCAGTTTCATCCACTTTGAAACACTCATCAAAGACTTACTTATCCATGATTTATTTATTTCCGTTCCTTAATAAGGCCATAATATGGTACATTGTCTTCTTTTATGCAGTTTGGTTTTTTTTTGAAATTCTCAGTCAAGAAAATTCAAATAAAGTCCTTGCAAGCTTTTCTCTGTCTACTACTCACTTAGGAATGATTAAAGGATTAAATGTACTGCAGCCTCACCTTTAGATAAAATGACAAATCTCTATTGAAACGATATATATATGATTGGCTTCACTGAACACACTTTCTCTGAGACCCTTTGATATGTCCTGAAATGCCAGATCGGTTGCTTCTGATTGATAAGGGCTCATGTTCTGATGCTTGTACTGCCGTCTGAAAAAGGTCAAGCATCACATCACCTTTCCGGTTATATTTGTGTTATAATTGAGATGGTTTATCAGTATCAAAACAGCAGCGAGATGATTACCATGTAAGAATAAGAATGAAAGGTTGGAGGTTCTGTGCCCCCCCCCCAGTCTCTGCCTATCTGAAAGAACCTGTTTGAACTGCGACAGGAATAATAATGTCTGAGCATCTCTGTGGCTGCGTATGACTGTGACAAAGAGGCTTGAGTTAAAATGGAAGTGTTAAACTGACTACACCTTGGCTAAGAAATGGACCCAAGAGGCACCATTGTCCAGCTCACATAACTCTGCTGCATTCCTTTTGCCAAGGACGATCGGCGTTGGTTTGTCTGTCTGTGTATCCATCTGTTAGCAACATTACTCAAAAACGGAATAACAGATTTGGATGAAATTTTCAGAGAAGGTCATAAATGACACAAGGACCACCTGATTAGATTTTGACAGTGATGTGGCTTAAAGTCTGGATCCATGGATTTGTTAAATACAGTGGTCCCGAAAATCCGCGAAGTAGCGACCATATTTATTTTATCATTTATATATGTTTTAAGGCTTTATAAACCCTCCCCACACAACGTACATCACCACAGAGCAACACTATGTGCAGCGATCAGACATCCATGTGAAATGGACAAGGCGAGATGCTGAATGCTGCGACACATGAGAGACAGAGCAGACTGATGCTGCAGTCGCTGAGCCAATCAGCACCCAGTGCTGTACACTACGCGTTTCACTTCAATTAAACATTCTTTTAGTATGTTTTAATTATTATTTGTTATATATTTTTTATATTGTTTTAATTTTTCCAGGCTAGAAACTGCTTATTTTACTACAAAAATAATGAAAATAATGTATCAATTGCAGAACCGGTCACTATGACTGAACTGTTGTGCTGTAATTGCATGATGGGAGATCGGGGTGTTGGGGTTTAAATGTCATTATTGTGGTTTATGTTAGTGTTACAGTGTTGTTAGTGTTTGTGTTTTATTATGTGTTTGTGATTTAGTCAGCCTAGTTATTTTAGTTAAGTGTTCTGTTGTCAGGACTGTGAGTGTGAAGTGTGTTTGATGACTTTCTGCCACATTTTTAATGGTGCTGCTCCCTGTGTGTGTCAAAGTAAAAGCATCTGCCAGTTGCAGAGTGCATAAAAGGTAGATATCCTTCCTCCAGCATCGTTTTTCAAAACAGCTCACCAGAACAATAAATATATAAAATTACTGTACCTATATACTGCAAAATCCCACGATATATAAAAAAATCTGTGATACCAAATACAATTTAAAAATCTGCAAAAAACTAACTGCAATATGGTGAAGGACCACTGCAGTTCTGTATCATTGACTTATTGGGACTAATCCATCAGAAATTATGCAGCGACTGAGCAGCTTTGGCGGAGTACTGTGCTGTCTGAGTGCTTTTCTAGTTTCTTCCTGCTGTAATTTCATGTGCTGGGATAGTAGATTGAAACATTGACCCTGTTTATGAAGTGTTTGCCTGAGGTGAGGAGGTTCTGTTGTGGTGTCATTACAAGAGTATTTGAATTAAAGCTAAAATAATTTGTTATCAGAGCTACGGAAGTACATAGATATTACTGCAAATGTAAAATAAATGATATATTGGTGTGGCACACATACAGTCAGGCTCATAAATATTTGGACACCGACACAATTTTCAGCATTTCAGCTCTGTATTCCACCACAATGGACCTGAAATGAAACAATCAAAATGTGCTTTAAGTGCAGACTTTCAGCTTTAATTTGAGGGTATTTACATCCAGATCAGGTGAACGGTGGAGGAATTACAATACATTTTAGGTGTGCCCTCCATCTTTTTTAAGGGACCAAAAGTAATTGAACAAACTAACATAATCATCAATCAAGTTGTCACATTTAATATTTGGTTCCAAAGCTTTTGCAGTCAATGACAGCCTGAAGACTGGAACCCATAGACATCAGCAGACGCTGGGTTTGGTCCCTGGTGATATAAAATATAAAATGTATTGTAATTCCTGCACCATTCACCAGATTTGAATGTTAATACCCTCAAATTGAAGCTCAAAGTCTGCACTTAAAGCACATCTTGATTGTTTTATTTCAAATCCAGTGTGTTGGAGTACAGAGCTGAAATACTGACAATTGTGTCAGTGTCCAAATATTTATGGACCCGACTGTAATTTATATTTCATCACCTTTAGTGATTCATTTATTCATCATCTGACTCATCACGTTTTCCTAACTCTAAAATAACAGCGTCTCAGCTGAATATGATGTGAGAAATTGTTGATGTAGGCTGGAGTGCAGTCGCCATCATCCTGTATTGTAAAGGCTTACTGGGTCAGGGACTCTTTATATAAAGAGGTGACATTTTCCAGGAGATATTTGCGCACCAATTTGTGTTTTATGTCCTCCGGAGCGGCGACACAGGGACAGCAGCACTGAAGGATCATCTGTCCCCCTTTCGCTCACTTTCCAGATGGCAAGTTCTTAATCTAGACCTGGTATCTATTACCTACAGCCACATTTGACACAGTCACATTCTATCACCTATCAATCAGACCACTTGATGGGAGATGCTGAAGCTCAGCAAAAGATGTAATTTCCAAGAGTGATCGCTGTGACTGATTAGCATGATTGATCCTTGAGCAGTTTGACACAGCCCTGTAATGTGTTTTGCTGGGAAAACATAGTGCGAACACATTATGCAGAGGATCAGCCATCTGTGGCCTTTTTCCTACACTTCTCTGGGCTTTAGTGTGATGTATAGTTTAGCAAGCATGTGTGCTTGATGATGCATCCATTGCCCTTCAGGTTGTTGGACCTCGCTGTCAGTTTTATCATTTTATCTTCAGCAGCATCATTAAATTAGTTTATTGGGTTAGACAGCACAGGAAGTTCATCCTTTTCTCTCTGGCATGTACCATCATTTCTTTTCCCATGCACTGAACTGCATTAACAGCAGCATCTACAGAAATCCCAAACATCAGACTGTAAATGTGCCTCCTCAGAAGCTGGTCCTTGACACCACTGAATAATCAGTGCAGCATTTCTCAAAAGGTTTACCATCGCAAAGACGGAGATTTGGAATGAAATAATTCGGTTTTTGTACTGAAGGCCGAAGGAAAACAACCTGTTCAAATTGAGTTTCACTCAAAAACGGGTCCACTTTTCTATTCCAACTATGTGCTGATGTCTTGGTTGGCTCCTGTATATGTGTTCTGTCCTCGCTAAGTGTTGTCTCCATGAACGTTTACTCAGCTATACAGACAGCTAAACACTCTCCTCATCAAACTCCAAGGAACAGGCCATGTGTTGAGTTGGGTAGTTTAATGAATAAAGTGATAAAGTGTGAAAACTACAAACAAAACCAGAGATAAACAAAACATTGCATCAGTATAACACATATAAACAGACCACGTGTTCACAAAACACCAAAATAATATTTCTTAACTTAATGAATCTGCAAACAAACATCTCCTACAAACATACTGATTAAGAGGCATACACAATCCAAAGCATCACAAAGAACGTGGCCTATAAATGAAATCAACCGATATCTTAAATGACCTATTTGCAAATGACATTTTAAACTAATAATAATACACATATGTTGCTTTCATAATAAGAAACAAACAGAACTTACAGATGATGCCGTTTTCAAACTGTGAAGGTGTGGATAGTAACAGATGCAAAACAGGTGTGACTGCCACTGACTGGCTTTTAAAGGCAAGGAAGGAGATTAGAAGGAAGTGACCTCATGAGCATGACCTCACTTCCTCTTTTCCTCAGGTAACAAAAATGAATGAATACACAAAACAACCACTAGGGCGCAATAACAACAAACAGAACAGATCTGACTCCATCACAATATGTCTTATCTGTCTTGGAAGCTTGTGTAATACAAGAAATATATAAATATATTAAGTTTAGTAATTATCACTTACACCTGCTGGTGTTAAGAAATATGGAGATGCACCATGTAAGTGCAGATGCTCCACAGTCCCTCAGTGTATTGATAAAGATGACATATGGGGCTAATTAAAGGCAGTTTATTCCTACCTGGTCTCTCTCAGGTGTATCAGTGGTGATGTTTTGTATAATGCAGGGCAGTAAATGGATCAGCTTCGGACAGATTGAGACGCATACAGAGAAGCAGTGCGTGCGGCTGAATAGAGCAGGAAGTCAAAAAGTTGACTGCTGACGTAAAAAGTCTGTTGTGTGGATATTTGACGGAGCGATTGCAATTTGGAGGTATTCTGGGATTGTGGCTGGGTGGTAACAAGGTCCTCCCCCCGCTGTGGCTGGCCTCTGGTGGGCTTCAGGTAGCTTACGGTGCCCTGCTAATGAAGAGTGACAGCCAGGCCGGCTGTTGCCCTGCCCTCTGGTTCATGCTGCTCTGTGGTGGACCTGCTGAGCCCTCTTGCTCCAGCAGCATACCAATACCGAGTGCACCAGCTCTGTCTGCGCCATAGCTCTGCAGGAGCATGTTTCCCTGCTCAGAATAACAATGTACTGAGCTTTATTAGCAACTTAGCTGAAAATATAAGAAGCTGCTGAACTTGTTTTGTACACACAACACATCTTAAACAGGCTCTTAAACAGAGACGCTGTAATGTGGAGCAGTTTTTTTTCTTGCACAAACAATCAAAACGCATTGGGGTCAGTCGCGTGCTGTATGTGATCCATCAAATCTGCACCTAAACTCTATTAGTATCAAAGCTCCCAAGCAGCACAGACTTATACCATCATATTTATTTGAGGATTACAGTGCTGGGGAATGAGCTATTGATTTTCTGGCAGATTTTAGGCAGTGCTGAGGTTTTTTAAGCTTTGAAGACAAAATTACAAGATTTATTTTTTTTTAACCCCAATTCATTTTTAGCAGAGACCACTGGCCAAAGTCATCAGACTCAGAGCAGCTTTGGTGTGTATTTAAAACCAATCTGAAGAACTGGCTTTTGATTAGATATCTTACGCAAAGGAACACAGGTGAGATTTCAGCTCAAACACCAAGATTATTGAAGTAGAGTGCGTGATTGTTACAGACAAATGAAGGTTGCATTCAGTCATTGCCAAAGCAGTTCACACGAAGCTGATTCAGCCTATCAGTGCCAGGTTTCTGTCTCTACTTTGTAATGCACCAGAGTTTTAAATTTGGTGTTTGTGGCAACATTTCCATGCTGGTGTTTTAGTAGCAGCATCATTTATGCCAGTGATGTGTCAGAGCTGGGAAGAGGAGTGGCAGAGACAGAGTAGGTTACTGCAGCTATAGGACTGAATAGGAAACATCCACATTTCTGAAACACCACATAATAATGAAACACGACGTACAGAGGGAAGACTATAGTTTAGGTGAGACACACATCAATAGTGTTTGTGTAATTACTCTCAGTGTGAGAAGAAGGAAGTAGTGGCATCACCAAGGGAGGGTCTGGCAGGGCTACAACTAGCCCTGAAATAATCAATATATAATTGAGGGACTTTTGAAGTCCATGAGATACAACTTGCATACATTTTTATTAAATGTAATTATTTATTATGGCAATAATCACTTATTAATATAAAATAACTGGATATCACTAAAATGTCAACTAAATAACCGTCCGAATTTAATAACAACCACCTTCTAATTAGCTAAACAATAATAAAATGAGCTGATTCGGAAATAGTTTGGATTGTGTTCTATTTATTAAGTTGAGATAATCATGACAGATATTTCTTTTCTGGCAATATATCAAATTTTATATGGAAAATAACAAATTGTATCTGTGTCAGAGAAATCATTTTCCACTAAGTCCCCCATTACAAAAACACCTCTCCAGGAAGTGTGTTAATTCCAGATCACATGACCTGCTGCACATGATGTCATTTCCTCCTGAAGAAAAGACTGGCCAGACTCCAAGGCTTTCTGAGTTATTTAATATAAAGTAGTGTAGATTGATCACAATTCAGCAGGTTTACTATATTATCTTTATAAAAAAAAGTTTCAGTTTCAATTTTACTCAATTGTATCTATAATATTGAGAAGAATCTTTCTGTAGAAATGCCATGTGGTGTTTGGTTATAGGCAGCCATGTTGATTTTAAATCTAAAAATGTCAACTATGTTAGAAAAAGTCCCATAATTATATATTGACCCAACTGCACTGACCAAGTGCAAATAAAAGGTGCATTAGATTATGAAACAGCTGCATACAAGACAAAGTCTGACTATCAGGCTCTCTCCTCCCACACATTTCATTACTGGCCCATAAACAGCACACAGAGTGCAAAAATCACACATAGACCTCTCCAAAATCACAAAACACTGATCCATAAAAGTGTGACTTTACTACAATGAAGGTGGTGTCTGTAGTAGGTCAAACAAAATGTTTACAGGAGCAGAAGTTCAGCTTGTGGGAGTGTTTCCTTTGAGTTTATTAAATACCCACAGCATCAGAAGGCAGCAGAACTCATGGAAGCATCTCTACAGTGAGAGAGTTGTGAACATTTACATATACTACCATTCAAAAGTTTATGGTCACCCAGACAATTTCATGCTTTACATGAAAACTCATAATTTTATCCATGTGCTAACATAATTGCACAAGGGTTTTCTAATCATCAATTAGCCTTTCAACACCATCAGCTAACACAATGTAGCATTAGAACACAGGAGTGATGGTTGCTGGAAATGTTCCTCTGTACCCCTATGGAGATATTCCATTAAAAATCAGCTGTTTCCAGCTACAATAGTCATTTACCACATTAACAATGTCTAGACTGTATTTATCATTTATTTAATGTTATCTTCGTTGAAAAAAAAATGCTTTTCTTTCAAAAATAAGGACATTTCTAAGTGACCCTAAACTTTTAAACAGTAGTGTACATACAACAGCAATACCTTCAATAATTAGTTGTAATTAGAAATAATGCCTGACATGGAGGCCTGAATCTAACGGGAAATGACATTGTTCATCACCTCAGACAGGTGAGATGTCACACAGAGTCACAGTTTGTCAGCGTCAGTTAAATCATTAGTTCCACAGTCGAGTCCTGAGCTCCTTCAAGCTGTCAGGACGTTGTTTTACTATAAAAGTCTGATCTGTTTACTGCAGTCAAAATATTTCTGTCATGACAAGTTTGTTTGTTTGTTTGTTTTTATTTATTACAGAGATTTTCAGTTTCACAGTCTTACAGCAGGATATTTACTGTAGTGGCATTATTGTGTACATGAAAAATTGTACATGAATATGGCAACAGTGAAAACACACGTTATTGTACCATAGGCTGCTGTGATTAGATGATTCGTCATTAATCATGGACAGAATTGTCAGTGTTTTAGAGATCCTAAATAAACTATGAATGTTCTGCCTATAGATGAACTTTTTACCATTAAATCTCCTCCACCCAAAATGTTAACTGTACCTGTATTAGTCTGTGTATAGGAGATAATTAGTAACCTTAACTGTAAAATGAGAAACTTAGTAAGTAATTCCTTATGTCTCATATTCACATAGTTTTAACTAGCATCTATGCTACAACAGCAAAACGGTATTCTTGAAATTCAGTTATGGCTTTTTGACATTTTCAGTCCCCCCATTTGGCTATGCGACATTTTTGGTGGTGCCACTTGGTTTAAGGTGAAGGTATTGGCTCCAAATTTAAGCAATCAGGTTTTCTCTGACCAAAGAAATACACCTTTCAGCTGTTGAGGGAGCCCCTTGCCATATTGTCACAAATGGTGAGCCTTCAGCCTGAGGTGATAGGGGAGCCAGGATGAAGAGAGGGATTGTTGTTATGGTAAAATGATTAGAGAGATAAAGATGAAAAGTCTTGTTTTTGTCCCCTGATAGTGCCATAATGAAGGCAGGGAAAGCAGCATGATTTGTTTTCACCAAGGAGGCAAATGACACAATGTGGGAAACTCATTGGCTGGTGGCACATTCTAGTTGATTTCTGCTTGGTATTCAGCTCATGGAGCACTTTTCCAGCATCTTGGAAACAGCAGCTACCCATCAATAGGTTGATAGTGATGTATGCAGCTGCAACTTTTCTACTCCTGGTTTAGGAGAGCAAAGAAAGAAAAAGGAAGTACAGTTATAAACCTTTAAATCATCCTTTGCTGCGGTTTGCCATCCAGGGCAGCCCTATGGAGAATATCAGGCAGCTACAGTGCAAACAAACTGTGCGCTGTTGTACTGCTTTATAGGAGAAGTCAGCCTACAACGAGAGACCTTCTCTTTTCTCCTGCTGTATAAAATGTAAATAGACCCTGAAACCATGTAATCATGCTCTCAATAGTCTATTCCATATGCAGAACACAAATAGGATTTAATATGTGGGTCATATGCATATAAAGCATCATTTAAAATTTATTGTCTGAATGCCTCAAGTATCTACAATGAGCACACTGAAAGTGGTAAAAGAAACGATGAGGAGGGCCTTGAGACTGAAGCACTGCGACAGTCTGGCTGAAACAGCAGATTCTATTGTTCTAAAGCTGACGAGGTGGTCTAGCATGTTTAAGCAGCGTAGACGGCAGCTATCTTCACTTCTTAGTCAAGTAATCTCTGTATGTGCGTATGTGTGTTCTTCGGTTTTCTAGACAACCATTTGTTTGATCTACTTCAAACATGCCAAGCGTATTGCTGGGGACCCAGAAAAAAACACTGTCCAGTTTGAAGTAGTTTGGATGAGCAGTTCTCCAGAAACATAAAAACATAACCAGCAGTTGGTGACCACAGTAGGGCTGGGGAGAGTCGGTGATGTAAAAACGCTATAATTTACGACAACATTGCTTCTCAAAAAAGCTGCACCTGGTCAAAGCATGGGGTCCCCTGGAGAACAAACTGCAGCTCAAAAAACCTTGCTCCCCATTATGTACAGTGTGGGAGCATTTAAAGCAACATTGTGGTGTTCTGTGAGCACTGCAGACTAGAAACAGCTGGTCAACTGCTGCATGAGCACCTGAAGAGAAAACCTCCAAGAGGGTTTTGTTAAGGCTGCAGTCACAGACAGCACCATTCTGTATATTTTCCTGTCCTCCCCCAAATATCAATTAGTTATTATTATTATTATCAACACATAGAATTTAGTTAGTAACAGTCACATAAAAACCTGTTTCAGATGTGCACTCCTTTCTATTAATCTGATGGCATCTGAACTTGTCAGTTTCATGCCCAAAGGAGCTCCCTGATTTATTTTTGCTCTACCAAAGAACACAGCGGAGTTATGTGACAATCAGCGCTGGTTTGTCTGTCTGTCTGTTTGCAACATTCCTCAAAAATAGACTAACGGATTTGGATGAAATGTTCAGGGAAGGTCAGAAATGACACAAGGACCAATTGATAAGATTTTAGCGGTGATGCGGCTTATAGTCTGGATCCACGGATTTGTTAAAGATTCCTGTATCATTGTGAGACAGCATACTGTAACTATGACAACAAGTGAATGCTACGGCTGATGATCACACAATTGCGATCCTACCAAAGATCCACCACTGCAGACTTATTGGAAAAAATACAAGGAATAATTGATTAAATTGTGGGGGTGTTTCCGAGTTCCATCAATTCCCATGGCCTGCTACATATTTAGGTCAGATGATTCAGTATCCATACATAACGTACACATGGATAACATACGCCTGTGCTCAGCGCAAGGTCATTTTGTTTGTGGGTACATCTGTATTAAATGGCGACATTCTATGTTGCCATGATTTCTGATCATCAATAACTAATAAATAAGCAAATGCTGCATTTATAAAACAACAACAACAACAACAACAAAAAAAAACAATGCTGCATTTCTGACAGTTTCATCTGGGGGAATGAACAGCCTTGGAGGAGTATTGCATTCTCTAAGTGCTTTTCTTGTTTGGCCATTTTATATTATCTGCTGACTTAACAACCATGTATAAATGAAAAATGGCTCAAACTAACTTTATTTCTGAATCATTTCAGGTATTTTCTTTGTCCCACAATGATGCAAAAAATACATTTCGAAACGTTTCTCATCGTTTCATATTATTCCAGCGATGACAAAGATCCATGTCAGAAACATTTTGAGTTATAACTGAAGAATTTATGTGAAAAATACCATGTCACCTGATCAGGGAAAAGTTTTCAATGACATATGTTGATTAAATCGGATTATATTAGCTAGTTATAGAGCCATGTGGACAGTGCTGGTTGTGCATAAGAAGTTTTAGTGTTAACATTTTGATAATCCAACACAGTCAGTGTTGTGTGTGAAGTAGTTTGGATGAGAGATTGGTTGATGACATTGCAGCAATTCTGGAGGCCAAGCAATCAGCCTGTTGCGAACAGGCATGTTTTGAACAGGCACCCCTCTAGTTATTATAAATGGTACAAATCAAAGGCAAGACGAGCAGAATATCTGTCAGCAGCATTATCAGTTCCACAAACCTCCGAAAACCTGACATTTTTGGAAATAATCTCTGTCATCAAAAGTCCTGTGCTTTTACAGCAAACAACAAGGGTCGTGTAGCAACAAGGCCCCGGAGGGTTTTATTCTACAGAATACAACATCAAAGAATTGAGATGCTGGTCTTGAGAAAAAAAAACTGTGTCTCCTTGAAGCAGAGCTGAAGTCACACAAACTTATAGCAACTAAACTGAACATTGCAGCTGGTCTCTTGGATTAAGAAGGTGAAGCCTTTGCTGGATAGGAATGAAACAAGTGTTAACATTTCATGTCCACGTCACTCAAGGTGAAGTCGTACAAGCTCTGCACTGTCTTCAGGGATGAATTCTTTGAATTGTAGATTTTAGTCTATAGGGTGTTGTAAGACTGCTGTGGTCACTGATTTTGTCATTCCAACTTCATTATGTCAAGTAAATACTAGAAAAGCACTTTGTTGTGTACAGTTGACAGGGCTGCACTGATTGTTCCTATACCTCATGTAGTGTCTGATCAGACATGGACATGAACATTCTTTAACACCATTCAAGCCTTTTATACCCCTGATTGCAGTGCATGGACCTAATCAAAAAAGGGGATTTTTCTGTGCAGTGATTCAGCCAAGCAACCATGGGAACTCTCTTTCTCCACCTCTGCTGAAAACTAGAGAATGGGGACATGTGGCTTCTTTTTTTTTCATTTAGATCAGCATTCAACCCTATTAGTTGTTAAAATTGGTCTTACCCTACTTTAACATCTTTGGGGAAAAAAGAGTTCCTCTATCTTGAGCCCTAATAGCCAATCAGCCAGCCTTTTGCCAGGAAGATTTAATTCTGGGTTAGAATTTGAAGTGGAAGAGATCAAGGTACCAACAGGCTTATGATCTCAGTCCTGGGAAAGCGATGAGGCAGGAGGCTTGATGGATTGCTACAAAACACCCAGGCTGAATGTGCTTACCGACCTGCTGTAGGAACAGATAGAGACAGGAAGAGATGGAGTGGAGCTAGATGTTATGCATTCCTTCCCTCTGTATGGCCGATGGTGGTACAAATGAAAGAATGACCCCTGCTGGTGGTTCCACATTTTCTGTGCCAGTGAGGAGTCTGCAGCTACTGTGATCCAGTGGAACAGCAACAGGATGTTTCTTCACATGAAAGCAATAAAATGAAGCCTTTTCAATATATTTTTGTATTCTCTTTCAGCTAATGGGGAGTTTCCACCAGTGGTCCCCACCACAACGAGGCTTCCACTCAGACCCCCTAATAAGACTTCCCCTCCAACCATTAGCCATTCAGAGAGTCCTTCCTACACAGATTACTGTAAGTATGAGCTTAACTTCCACAGTTAGCCTGAAAGTGTGAGTGATGATATGGTTTATTTCTGCCCAACAGGAGAATATTTTTTGTGACTGTGTTTTCTGTGTGCCTGTTTCTCCCTTTTGTTTTTGTCTGCACTGCTGTTGCTTTTGCTCACACATCAAACTCACACACGTATGCCTGCATGCATTAATGATTTACAGTTACTCTACACGTGCTCAGCACTGCACGATGTGGGGGCTGCAACAAAGTAAGTGTGCCCCCTACTGGTCCACACCACACGCACAAGTGAGAGAGTGCTGCAGAGATCTCCTTTGGCATTAAATGGAGCAGGACGGGCAGTTTTGAAGTGTAAAATCCTCCAATTTGTCTCCTGAGAATGTCAATGGAGCCAGTTACACAGACTTGACATTTTCCACCTCACACTCTCTCACTTCCCGGCTTCAAAAGGGTAAAGACAAGCAGAGATTCAATTTCTATATTTAAAGTCATAAGTTAGAGTTACTTTCATATCAAACCTGCTCTAAAACACGTTTCTTCAGCTACAGCAGGAGCTTTGAAGTACTTGAGGTACACTGGACTTGTTGAAGTTTCTCTGCTGAAAGGTATCAGACACTGCCACTTTACAGGTACACTGGGCAGAAAACTGTTTTTGAAGTCTGTATTCTTTGAATGGATAATATTTTTCTGGAAATTATTTCCACTATGCACGTCTGCAAAACACTTCTTATATGAATGTTGAACAAATGTGAGCTTCGTCTGCGTTTCTGTGACTGTTTTCTAGTCCAACACGATTGGTCGGGGCAGCGTTTCCACACTGCAGGATTGTAATTGCATTCATCTATATCTTGTTTTCTCTCCCAGACGGCATAAAAGGTTTTTATGGCATTCATATGCTGTTAAATCCAGCAAATCAATTTTGCAGGGAATAGAGGCTTGCCTTCCGTTTGAAACTGGTTGGACAGCTCACACTAAACACTCAACCCCAGTGACGAAAACCAGCAGATGAAGTGCTGCATTTGAACACAATGCATAAATCAAAGCCAGCATACAGACATGAGAAATTAAAGAAATATCTCACCCTAACCAGCTTCAGTGCTGCTTGGCATTGATTCTACAAGTCTGGAGGGTTGAACCATCATTCTTTCAAAAGATATTCCCTCACTTGGTGTTCAGACAATGGTTCAGAGAGCGCTGTCTAACATGTGGGCCCAAAATCTCTCATAGGTGTTCAGTTGGGTTGAATATGGTATAACAGCATAATACAGACACTGGATTCCTTCACTTTAGGGCACCAAGGTTTCACATTTTTCCTTTACTTTGTCTGATTTCTGTGCATTTTGAGCCTAAAAGAAGGAAATCATAAGTTATTTATTTATATTTTGTTATCTAAAGAATTCCAAGATGTAGAAAGTTGTCCCAGTGTTTACCAGCACTATTCTGTTAAAATTCTGAATTTTTGAAAAAGGGTTTAATTTAAAATTCACTTCTAAGAAATAAGAAGTATTACTATGCTTTGCAGTGGTGTGGAGTGTTAGACAAGAAAAAGAAAACAATAAAGAGAAGTGGGAGATATCGCTGACTGAAAGAAGTGTGAACAGTTTTTCGGATGGCTGCAGATTTAACAAACAGCATTCGATCTGCTGTACTATCAAAGTCCCAAATTTAGAGGGTTTTTCCATGAAAATATACCCTTCATCCCCACATGTTTTAACTGGGAACTCATTCTGATGGAGAACAATGTTAATAAAATCCAACCCAGCATGTGGACAACATGTATTACTTACTAGATGCTTATGTATGAAACTCCCTACAGTCTGATGGTCAGAATTGATATGATCATTGCTACCCTGCAGTTTCAAGGTGGAAATACTGCACTATTTCACTTGTAATGCATGTTCCAGCACATATAAAGCACCATATGGACATGGTAACAAGGTAAATATATTTGATTTTCTTTTGACAGGGTCTTTAAAACTTGAGCCAGAGCGATGGGTGTTGGGGGATGGGATTATATACACTACCGTTCAAAAGTTTAGGGTCACCCAGACAATTTCCTGTTTTCCATGGAAACTCCCACTTTTGTTCATGTGCTAACATAACTGCACAAGGGTTTTCTAATCATCAATGAGCCTTTCAACACCATTAGCTAACACAATGTAGCATTAGAACACAGGAGTGATGGTTGCTGGAAATGTTCCTCTGTACCCCTATGGAGATATTCCATTAAAAATCAGCTGTTTCCAGCTACAATAGTCATTTACCACATTAACAATGTCTACACTGGATTTATCATTTATTTAATGTTATCCCCATTGAAATAAACTACTTTTCTTTCAAAACTAAGGATAAATGACCCCAAACTTTTGAACGGTAACGTATATTTTTACACATAAAGTAGGGACAATGGTCTGACTGATCACAGCCATTATTCATACAACCCAAAGCAGAGCAGTTCTCTGTCAAATCGGTGTGTCCAGGATCTAATAAGCTATCCTGTGCTGTTTTTCTGCAGGTTAATTCGATTTATTGTCTGTGATGTGGGTCATCCTTCAGACTTGAACAGAGTGGACTGTTTATCTCTGGAGAGTCAAACAGGGACAGCAAAACATCAGACATAAATTCTGAGCAGCTAATGTGATTTGATAATGTTAGTGGATTATAGAATGAACTGGAGCCACAGGCATGTGTTGGCCAGTAAACAACCGCTACTCAGCCTTTGTGCAAAGCAAGAAACACGACATTCATGAACAGCATTATATGAAGGCTCTTTGGAAAGAGAGAGTTTGCGAACTGGATTTTGCAATGACGGCAGCAGCATACAGGCCATTTTAATGTGCTTACACAGGTAATACTCAGTATGGTTACAATGAAGGCAGCAGACTTAAATCCTGGCAGAGAAAGATGGGACTTTGAGATCACACTGCTCTCGCCCTTGTGATTATCATAGATATTAACTCAGGGGAAAGAAGTTGAACTTGCCGTTACACGTTGGCCATTTCAAAGACAGCCTTGAGCGGTTAACATTCGCCGGGCGTCTTCCTTCTCCCCGTGTGGAGCTGATGCTTTGACGTCTGCAGGGCAGGACGGCAAGCCTGATGAGGGTTTTAGCTCAGCAGACCTGTCACTCCAACAGGACTCTCTTCTTCCCCCGACATGCTCAATGATTAACCCCAGCAAACATCACCGTCCCTCGTCTCCCTTCACTCTCTCCTCCTTGTCTCCTCTCACTCTGCTACCATGACTGGCCGGGGACATTTTGTTCTCTTTCATTTCGACATTTGTTTCCCATCTTCACCATGTAAAAGCAGTTATTGACTCTCTGTTAGTTCACATTACTGCCTTCTCACCCTGCCGCCCTGTCAGCACTCTGATCTCAGTCTGTTGTGCCACTTCTTCCTCCTGCACTTTTCCCCGCCTTCACCCTGACTTCACCTTCATTCTTGTCTGTCTTCTTATTCGTTGTCCTCATCCCCATTGATTCCCCACTACTCTGGCAGCAGACACTTTCATTTCTCACCACCACCCTACTGTGTGGCACCCGCAACTCACTGCTGACTCATCAGCTGCTTTTCGAGAGGTTGAATAAGTCAACCTATATTAGCTCGGTTCCTCTTCTTCCTTCCTTGCCTCTTCTGGTGGGAAAGGAACACGCTGCCAACTTCAAAATAAACTCTTGGCTTTTTTCTGGCCATTCACTGTGTCCATGTGGGCATGTTGTTGGCAAAGATGATGTTCTTTTGACACTATAGCAAAACTTTACCTAATACACCGTCAGGATGGATCAATCTCTTATCGTATGTGCACTTTACCTAGAAGAATGTACAAGCATTAGCTTCTTTGAACATACAACACATTTTCATATGAAGATGTTCCACTTCCACCCACACAACCACAGACAACAACAAGTGGCACAGATATAAACTGGCATCAAATCAAAGACAGAAAGGATGTTGATTGAAGCAATCTGACTGGCTCTTGAACGTAACCAGCAGCAGATGACTGTCCCTGAACGCTCCGTGCAGAAAGGAGTTTTGGCCATTTCATGTCTGCTAATTAGCTGTACAGAGGAGATGTGAGTCCATTCCTCATTGTTTACTTGTGTATAAACACTGGCCTGCAGCAATCAGTTAACCAGTTGCTGGGTTTTTCAGGGGAAACATTAGTCACTAAGACAGATATGAGACTGATAACGAGCAGAGCCACGCAAAACAGGCTTTTGTAATTAATTGGACTCTGTTGCTCTATAAGCTTTGTACTTAGCATTCAGATCCACTCATGTGCCAGCCTTGATCCGTCTTTCTAATGGCTGGCCCAAGAAGGACAACTGTCACTGGATAAGGAGCATACATGCTAAGGGAGGAGTGTAGTCGAGAAGGAAAAGTCTTCGTACTCTTCTTTAAGGTTTTGGTTTTTATTGCCTACAGTATGTTTGTGATTATTTCTTTGGCTTTTAAAGTTAGACCAGGCCTTTTACGGATGCTTGGAGATCCTGAAGACACATAAAAACATGAAAAAATTAGAAACTAAATAGATTCATTGCTTTTATTGCGGGCTTTTAAAGTGCTTGAATGAAAAGCCGTGGTACAGAAAACAAAAAGAAATAAAAATAAAAAACACAGGAGTGTTTTTTGACTATTTTGAACACAGTTGTTCTATAAATCTGTCAAATCGTGGTTTAATCATTGAGTAATAATTAAACTAAGTTGTTTTTTGATTTTCTACCCATTAATCAGACGTTATCAGGCTTGGCTAAGACATTTTCAGCTGTTGCCAAGAGTGGTTTACTTGCCATTTGTCATATTTATCAAAGAAATATGAAAGCTATGCTAATTTTCTGTTAAAGGACTGATAACAAAACTGACAATTAATTTCACTGTGAAGCCCAATGAAAAACAGATAAAGACTTGCTATTCTGAGCCATACAAGATGTTTGGAATGCATTTATCTCTTTCTCAAGCAGATGACGTCCCTGTTCCTAGCAGGTGTTCAGACCAAAAACAGCCCTGCATTAAAAGAATGAAGGGGCTGCATTGGTGCGAGCATGTTAACTCAGATGAAATGATTAAAATATGATCCAGAAACCCCTACGATTTTATCTTTTTTCTCAACAAGAGCAACTTAAAGACTAGAAATATGCTGCTCACTTTACACAGCAGTAAGGCTTGACTAATAATCTGCTTGGCCAGATTCAATATTCTGCTTTTTTTCTGGTTTAGTTTTGCTTTTTTTTAAGTAATTCCTGATTTTTTTTTTAAATAAAATAATTTAAGTGTACAATTATGGCTCTGATGCAGCTATCTTTGTCAGTGTGTAGCAATATGTCATCACTCTGCATCAATATCCCACCAATAGTTACACATAACACCACAAATAACTATGAAGTGTAAGTGTTTTTAAAAATCCTTATTTAATTAGGAAAATAAAACATAATTAAAAAACATTATTATAAACATTTCATCAATTATTTGTGTTGTACTTTATTTTATCGTAATTCTGATGCAATAATAATTTCCAAATATCAGTTATGGTTCTGCTTGATAACTAATATTCACCTACACAGCAGTCCACAGTGGAATGAACACATGCATTTTATTGCAATAATGTTCATCAATAAAATAAAAATTATTGGCAATGTGTATTGAGGGTACTTGCTGATAATAGTATATTGCATCAAAAGCTGAACCCGATTCAGTTTGTTTGACAGACAGCCTCCATCAGCGTTGGCAGAGGCACTGACTGACTATGTCTATCCAAATGAATAAAAGGACAGTTTTTTTCACACTGGACCAGTCAGAACCAGGTAAACATAATCATGATTAAAATGCAAAAAATATCTGAATTCATGCCTTTGACACAGCATGCCTTCTAGTACAGCGTAACGAAGGCTCAGTCCATCTGTCACTTTGAAAATCCATCTGTCTGTCACAGACACTCTATACCTCAGACACTACTGATCAGTGTTTTCCAACAATGAAAGCATTAATGTATGCTGAAACGCCTGTATGCTTGGTACTGATTGGCCCCAGGACTGGCTGTGGTGTTCATGGAGAATGACATGTTTACCGTGGTCTTGTTTTAATAATGTTCAGAGGGGATTAAAAAACACTGAAACGCTGCTGTCCAGTCAGATATTTTTCTTTACTACGAGTGCTCGTGTCTCCCTTTGACTCTTTCGCTGAAACAATTTCTCGCTGATGGAAGTGCAAAGCATCGCCCCTTTCTCTGATGAGGCCACTGTTTGTTATGATGATGGCATACCACCAGTGGCAAAGTTCACAGAAAAGGAGATTCATATAATAGTCAGGCAGACCCAGAGTCTCCCCAGGGATGTTTCCATGTGTATGCCAGTATGTGTTTATATGCATGTGTGTTGCAAGTGAGAGGACCTGACGAGTGTTCACAGCCCTTATTAGAGCAGACTATCATCTGTGGGAGCACATTTTGTTTGGGTTTGTTCTGCCAAGTGCCTATCACTGAAGGACTCATTACAGCCCGTATGTGTTGTGGTTGAGTGTGTGTGTGTGTGTGTGTGTGTGTGTGTGTGTATATATGTGTGAGCATGTGAACTCATTCATATTGATGGACCAATAAGATTGATTGGACGGGTTGAAGTGTGAAACCAGCTGCACCTTGGAGGGATTAGAGAGCAAAATCGAACAGAAGACTAGCAACAGCAGGGTAAAAAAAAGTGAAGCTCATTTTATGTAACAAGGATGTCAAGTAGCCAAGGATGTAGGATGAAGCTAAATTACAATAAAATTTGAGGCTATCTTATTAAAACTTCACTCTTTTAAGTATGACCTCCCTTAAAGAATTGCCAGTTCAGGAGTAAACCATTAAGTACGGTAAGGTTTACGTCTAAAGCACCATTTGGCTTTAGAGGCTATTCTGCTCCAGTGATGGATTTATTCCCAATAGCCTTAACTCTTTTTACCCTGGGTGCTGAAAATACCGGCTTCACGGATCAATTTACTTCTCCCAGATAGGAGTCAGATGAAACTCCAGTCAGGTGAACAGTGGTTTTTACAGTAGGAGTGCATTTGCTAAGACCAGGCTGAACTCCAAATTGTTCTATTACCACAGTGGTGTTTTATAGTGTGTTTGAAAGTATTGGCCTGTTTGAAATTGTCTCTGCTGGCAACACTTTACCAAACTCAAAAGAGATGTTTGCAGTGAGACAGAGTGGATCGCAGCATGTAGAACTGCTGCTGACTCTCTCTTACCTGGTGCCCTGGGACCGAACCAATCCCGACAACATGCTGTCCATCCAGGTCTGAGCAGTAATACTAGTCATCATTTAAAGTGGCAGTGACAACACAATAGACTCCATTTTTCTACATAGCTTAAAAAGAATTAAGTCCCAAAAACACATTTCTGCTTTTGTCCAATTTCTCACTGTAGCTCAACTGGAAATAATGAGAAAATGGTATATAGTTCTTGTTTACAGATAAACACAGACACACAGTATCACACTTGCTAAAAATACCAGCTACCTGCAGTTATTTTCTTCAGTTAGATAGGCTGGAGTTTGGCGAGAGATCCTGGAAAATGCAGGGATCTCAATTTCTGGGCTTCAACTCTAATAGGCACGACACAGCAGGCAACTTGAACAGCAAAAGGTGTTGTGGAGAGAGCATCATGATTTCAAGTTGCACTCCTGAGACCTTTCTCATGCTGTCTCTTCTCTTTTCTGTGTATCCTGCCACTATTCAATAAGTCCACTGCTAAAAAAAACATGTATTAGAATCAAATCGCAAACAGTGTTAGGATCACACTGAGCAGCTACTCCAGGGCCATGAAAGCCATCATATGACCGGTTCTATCACCGGAATGACTTTGACTCTAGCCGGTGTCACAGCTGCAATAATCGGCCCTGCTCTGAAATGAATTAGAAGCAGTAGAAGAGTGTTCACAGCCAGGCAGAGGGGGAAAAAGGAGAGAGAAAGAGATGCTTGGCTCCCTCATGTCTACCTCCCCTGCTCTATGTTCACAAGCCTTAAATCAGGATTTAGTACTGCAGCGTTAAGTCCTTCCACGTCCATCTGACAAGACTAATCTTGTGCTAATTACAGTGAAAAGAACTCCAATTAGCACTGACACATGGGATTACATGGAAAATGAGGAGAAATGTTTGTCACCTGTGATCCTGGTACTGTGTCCCCGGCTGCAGTTGTGAATATAACGGCAGCATCTCATATGAGGAGCTCAGAATTTAAGCCTCTCAGTATGTAATCATTAGCTTCATAACTGTATTTCTGGAAATTATTGATGTGAAATTGGTGCTGCGGGCACTGTTGAAGTGGAGTAAATATGAAACAAGAAAGCCTGGTTTTCAGCCTCTCTATCATCTTTAAGTTTGATTAAGTGTGTGTGCGTAACTGAATACTGAATTTGTGTTTCTAAAGCTGAGCCCGACAAAGCACTGACTATATTTTCTCCTTTTCCTCGTGTGCAGCCAATAGATGGACTTTTCATACCTGTGGGGCTTCAGGCCCTGAAGGCCCGACTCCCACTCAGTGCCTGAACTCCTACAGGAACAGCAACGTCAGCGTGACAGTCGGCACCCGAGGGCCCTTCAAAGGCATTCAAATGTGGCGGGTCCCCGAAACTGGCAGCTACAGGTAGGACTGTTGCCAGTGTGCAAAGCCTAAGAGCACACAAATATCAGCCATTTGTACAACCAATTTTCACTCAACACCCACTCTGGAATAATTGTATCTTTTGTGAAGGGTGCCAGGCCAGTCATGAGGGACACACACTTGAGCTTATGAGCACTCGATACATTCACCATATAGTGCACACTTAACCTATCTGTCTTATGCATCAGCACTCTGTGAAACTCACATTTTTCAACTCTTCCTCGTGCCCACCTATAGTCGTCTGTGCATCAGCAGCACATCTACCTTCTACACGCAAACAGAGAAATATCACTATCAGATTCTTGCAGGAGGAAGCAGAGGCTGGAGTAGAGGCAGCTAAATGGCATGATTCACTCCACACCTGACTCCAAAATACAAAACCACCCACCGGCATGTCTATGTTGGTGGCCTTCAATGCTTCCATATACCTCAACAATCAGCCTCAGCACCTTGACCTCACACTGTGTGCTGCGTTAGGATTAATGTCGTAATATCCACAGTCTTTTGCAGAGATCAATATTCCTCCTGTGGGCACTCATGACAACATAAGGTGTTTAACTTGGATTTGACTTGGAAGCTTTGAACAGAAATGTCTCTGAAAGCTGCAAGCCTCCCACATCAACACAAACACAAACAGGCACACAAGCGCACACACACCGATAAGCTCAGCCGAAATGCTGGAGTCTTAAAATACCTAACAAACAACAGTGTGGACAGCACTGTCTAACACATGTCAGAGAGTTTTAGAAAACACCTTCTGTCTCCACACAAACTTCACAATTGGTCTTGATAAGGCCTGGCTTAGCTGGCAGAGGCTGTAAATGAAGCTGACAGACGGCCACAGAGATGAATATGCGCTCTGCATCTCCCAGAAGTCATTAGGCAAACAGCTGAGGTAGCTTCTACTGAGCACCGGGCAACGTTCTGTCTCTCCTCACCAAGCTTGACCACCAGGGAAGAAAAATATCGAAGCGTTCCCAAAAACCAATCAAGCTGTTGTTTTTTTGCTGACAAGAAAAGTGGAACATTTGAAATTAGTATCTTCTGCTGCAAAGGTGTGTATTTGTAGATGTGTTTCTGGTGTTTGTCTGCCCTTGCATTGTAGTCCATAAAATCGGGTTTTGTGAATGTTTTTCTCTGGCATTAGTGTGCCATGGTAGGTCAAATGCTTTCATTAAAAACACCCAGGGTGCGAGTGTGTTTCCAGATTAATTCTGGCTGTTACTTAATGTTGTGCACTCGTGAAATCGCAGGAGGACTCAGCCTCGAGTTACTTCTGATAAACACCTACTGTACTGCCCAGAATATCCAATGAATGCATGTTTAGTTCTGTGTGAAGGTCTCCTTTTTCTTTTTTTTTTTGCTACATTTTCACCTTTCAAAACCAAATGAAAACATTGAATTATTTTCCTGCATAATTTAGATAATAGTCTGGTTAATTACTTTTTTGTGTGTCTTGTTTGTGTGCGTTTGTGTTTGTTAAACCCCAGGATCAGCGCCTATGGTGCAGCTGGTGGGCGAAGTGTAATGGCCATGAGTGGGTCACATGGTGTCTGCATCACAGGAGAGTTCCTGCTGAAGAAGGATGAGCTGCTTTATATCCTGGTGGGACAACAAGGAGAGGACGCGTGTCCCAATGTGAGTTTTTTAACATGAATTCACAATAAGTGGAAGTTTAGTTGCATGTAAGCGAATGAGCCTGTCCACATCCAAACTGCTGATCCATTTGTCTATAAGTTTTTTGAACTAAGATTGCATGTTAACAGCAGGTGTTAATGGGGCGACTAGCTCAACATACACTGACCATCCAAAAAAAAGTCGCACGCTCTAATAATTTGTTGGACCACCTTCCGCTTTGAGTATGACACACTTTCACTCTGGCATCATTACGATAAGCTTCTGCAATGTCACAGCATTTATTTATGTCCAGAGTTGGATTAATTTTCTGCCAAGATTATATATTGATGATGGGAGAGTCGGACTGCTGCACAAAGTCTTCTGCAGAACATCCCAAAGATTCTCAGTGGGGCTGAGGTCTGGACTCTGTAGAGGACAATCCTTCTCCTGCTCACTGATCCATTCATTCTCAATGTGAGCCCCATGAATCCTGACATCATCATCTTAGAACATGTCCATGCCATCAAGGAAGAAAAACTCCATTGATAGAAAGACCTGGTCATTCAGTATATTCAGGTATCAGCTGACCTCATTCTTTGGGAACACAATGTTGCTGAACCTGACCAACCCCAGATCATAACCCTAACCCCTACAGGCTGGTAGGCCCTAGGCATGATGAGTGCAACAATTCATGTGCTTCTCTTCTTACCTTGATGCGCCCAACAGGGTAAGAACCACATGACCTTCTTCCAATGCTCCAGAGTCCAATTTTTATGCTCCATAGCCAATTGAATTCTTTTTTTCTGATTAGACTCACTGATCAGTGTTTTTTTAGAGCTACACAGCTATTTAATCCCAATCCCTTGACTTCCCTTTGCATTGCATGTGTGGAAATGTTCTTACTTTCACTATTAAAAAGAGCTGAGTTCTACTGTTGATTGAGTTCTACTGTTGAGTTCCTCTAAGATGATGGTTCTCCACTATCCTTCAGGTTTTAATAATGTGCTGGACGTTTCTTAACCTGATTTTAGTAGTTTCATCTCCTTAGTTGTTTTCTTTGCTTGATGCAGGCCAATAATTTGACCCTTCTGAGACAGATTGAAATCCTTTCCATGATCACAGGATATGTCTTCCAACACGGTTGAGAAGCTCCTCACTGCATCAGCTAGGGTTAAATAAGTTGTTGCAACTGAAACATATTCATCACTGCAGTAATTATCCAATGGAAGACTCTTACCTATTTGCTTCGTTAAATCCAGGTGGTGACTTTTTTTTTGGACAGGCAGTGTATTTCCTTATTAATCTGGGGAAAAAATGTAATAAGGCTACATTATTCTTTTTATTTGAAGAAATATAACCTATAATAATATCAATGTCATCTGTTATACAGCTACAGCATGTGAGTGGCTAGGTATCTTTCATGTGGCATCAGTGTTACTATGGTCATGTTAATTAACTAGTGGAAATCCTCTTTAGAAAGAGCATAAAATGAGGAACAGTGAGATAAAAGTAAAAATGTAGAAGGCTGGGCTAGATCCTGGTGGGACAACCAGCAGAGGACATGTTCCACAATGTGAGTAGTTTTAACAATGATTCACAGTAAACAGTAGTTCAGTTGCATATGAGTCTACAGTTTGTCATAAAAGCATGATAAACTTAAAAAATGAGTGCAAAATAGCCATAGATGCTTCCATGAATCAACTTTATGAATGAAAAATCACAACATTTATTTTTTATGGACACACAAATGGGTCCAGCAATCCTCTAGTATCTCCCATTTGTTTGTATTCCTCAACCAAAACCAATCTAGAACGATTAAAGTTGCTTATAAATTCAACTGAATGAAATTATTGTCCACACAGAGTGATGAGAAGTAAAAAAAAAAGGAGGATCATCATTCCTTTGCATTATCCAAAAGGGATAACTAACTGCAGGCAGCCTTCCTCAACACTGAGGGGTCTCTGGGCCTCACTTTGGAAACAAATGCCCTTAATCAGATGGAAGCTGGCAGTGAAATCCCTCTTGTCTCTCTTAAGCTCACTTGTGCTATTTAGCCAGGGTGGATGTCCTCTGTGTTCCTCACTGGCCACAGTGCATCATGCTTCTCCTCACAGTTCACAACACTGAGACTAAAACTCCTTCATAATCCTTCTAGCCAATGAAACCATCAATCATTCACAGTTTAACATCTGAAAACGTTAATCTGTCACACCGCTGAGCTAAAATAAGCTGGCTGCTGGACACCCACCAACTACAATCAGCAAAGAAGTGATCACCAGAATCTGAATCTGTTGATACATAGTATATTGAATAATATATTGACATTGTCTGTAGATATATTCATGTTAAGAATTGCCACATTAAACCCTGGTAATAAGATGCAAGCTGTATCTGGATACGTTATCTGGAAACTGCCATCTAATCCATCAGTCTTTGCATTTACTCATGGTATTAAAATGCATTCTCATTATCTTTAGTGTCCCTGCAATATGATATGATCTCAGTGTGCAAAGATAGGACTGGCCTACACAGCAAATGCCATACATTCCAGACCTTTAATGTGCCTTTTTCTTCCTCCTTTCAGTACATACTACAGCTGCCCTTACAATAGCTGTGCTGCTGCATGCAGTATGCATACATACTGCTTCAACACAGTACTGTTCCTAAAGCTCTGATCATCATACATCTGTCACAGTCTGCAGTGTGATGTAACCTGTCTGTGTCGCCTCGGCAACTCAAGCTTGTTACTAGAGCAAGACACTGTAAAGTATGTGACACATCTTCCACTGGACAGAGGATTACTATTATGGGTCAGAATGGCCAGAGAAGCATGGCGGCTTGCATTCTGCAAAATGAGGCCAACTGTGATAGGACATCTTGGTATTTGTGGTGTATTAAATTAGACATACTATATATTGGGACATGCTAAATATTTTTCTGGCATACTATATGGTATAGGAGTATGGATGTTGAAATGTATCGTCTATATAAAAGATGGATGTAGCCTCCAGGTTTGCATTCTTTCTAACAACCAGCAGGGGGCAAATCCTTTGGCTGTAAAAAGAAGTCAAAATGCATAGAAATCTATGAGAGAATGAGCCCACTGCTCCTTTGATTTGATACCTTGACAGACATTTTCCAAATTAGTTTACAGTCTCATTCACTAGTTTTAAGACTTTACAAATACAATGTGATTTTCATTTTGTCACTTAAGGTTCAATTTAGAGAATAATTGACAAGAAAGCAAGGCATATCTTAGGGCGGGCTACGTTGTGATTGACAGGTTGACGTGCGCAGTGTCCTCAACTTGCCAGTCAAATACAGCCCTCACTTGTCATGACCGGTCTTAGAAGACAAAGACAGAGAAAAGAGGTCAAATGCCAAACTACGGGCTTCAAAATGGTTGGCCACAAACCAGCGGGTGTTGTCCAGTCTTTTAGATACAGTCTATGGTTCCAGATCAGGAGAAGAAACGCAGCTGAACTAAATTTTTTTCCTGTCTGGAACTAATGTTACATCTATTATGTGTACCTTTGGTCAAGCTTGCTTTGGTTAGGAAAAACGAGGTGGTGTGAGGCGGACTTTTCAGATGGACTGGTATTTTTTTCTTCAGAATGTGGCCACACTTAGCTGAGGTCTGGTCACAACGTGAGTCTGCCCACATCCAAAAGGGCTCCTGTTGATCCAACTGTATTTTGATTCCAGCGTGTGTTTCGCCTAATGCAGAAGTCATTTTGCAAGTTTGCATGTTAGTAGCAGCGGTCAATGGGGCATCTGGCTCAACATATTTTCATATAAATGTGGGCACAATTATAACATAGAGGATTTATTTTTTTCATTTTAAGTAATTCAACCCATATAAATATCATTCATGTGATGTAGAAGGACAGCTACAGAATATGAACAAAGAAATATTTTCCATGTAATTTAATTGTCACTACGGTAATGTTCAATGATTGGCTGATGAATCACAGACACAAACCTCAAAAGACAAGTGCCTTAGAAAGCCTGTAAAGAAAAAAACAACATTAAAATCATAAAAGAATCTTTGACTTGAAATGTAAATATTTAGCCAGGAATAATAGTTTGAAGTGACGCTGGTTTAGCTGCACCGCTTGTATCTCAGATGGCTGTAGTTTGACATGAGGCAGCTCGAGTGCCTGTTTCTGCTTCGCAGTTTTGTTTTCAAGAGGCAGAACGTCTAGCTTAGCAAGCAGGGGTTCTCACCACTGTCATCCAGTTATTAGTTTTTAACACAGTGTTTCTTGAAGTGCTCAGTACAGACAGCGAAGAGGGACTCGTCTGTTCCAAAGTGAAACTGAAGTCGTTTAAGGTTCCTCTTATTTCCCCCCAGTTCTGACAGCCAGAGACAGCGACTCTCTCCAAAGGGCTGCTCAGAAAGTGATTTGTGGTGTAGAACAGCCTTTCCTTGCACCTTACTTTCCCTTTGGTGCCGGAAATGATGATACCCCCTTGTCGTGAGAAGCATTCGCTCACCGTTTGCCGTGAAAACACACACACACATACACACACACATACACACACACACACACACACACACACACACACACTCACTCCTCCGTTCTATTGTTCTCTTTCCCTCTTATACACAAACTCAGCTTTAAAGCCAGAGACAGAACAGGCTGAGAGGGAGAAACAGTGAGGAAGACTCTCCCAGAACATTTGAATGCACTGCCTTTCTACCCCCTCTACCTGTCAATCACAGTCACTAAAGTCCCGCCCCCTCTTGCTTTCAAGGCCCCTGGAGTTTGGGTTCAGACAGAAGAGGGAGTTCAGGGAGAGATGAGCGACTGTGAGTGTGTTTGTGTGCATCTGAGTGAGGTTCAGTCAAAGCGAGGGAAGAAAACTTCTACCCTCTCCCTCTCACAGCAGGCCTGGCTGCAGGTAGTTCAGCATGATAGCACACACACAAGACAGACGCATCAATTCACAGAACGCTCAGCTGGGGACAAGTCCCTGCATCTGACATCATTTGCCGACAAAACGTCCAGCTTCATTTTTATAAAAGAGGCTATATTTCTGGGAAACAGCGAGAAACAACAGCAAGCAGGCTGACAGATATGATAAATTCACCGGTTATGACACAATTCATTTTTTAAAAACACATTTGCAATTACTTCAGATTAACTCTACATACATCTTATTGAGTTAGCAACAGTCATCCATCACTGTGAACAAGAAGCTGTTCTACAACACCGTCACTGCTGCGTCAAGCACAGAGGATAAACAAGGAATCAGCCAATCACACTGGAGTCGTGTTGTAAAGGGAACACTGGTGCTCGCCTTTCACTTCCTGTGTGCATGTGGATATTTCTGCCTGGTATCTGCTCACCATTATAATGCTAAATCCTTCGACTCACAGCAGCTGGGGTTTGGCAACCGCTCAGCCTTCTCATACACTGCTGACATCCATGACGGCAATTCTTCAATGAGCTGACATCTCTCTCCCTCCCCACAGCCCAACGGTATGCTGAATAAGATCTGTCTGGAACAGAGCGGCCCGATGGTGAACAAAACTCAGGTGAAGGGGGGTGGAGGAGGCGGCGGCGGGGCGACGTACGTGTTCAAGGTGAGACGGACGCAGCATTAACCCTCGTGTCGTCCTGCGGGTCAAAATTGACCCGTTTTAAAGTTTGAAAATGTGGGAAAATATATATATTTTCACAGTCAAACTTCTGATGTCCACATTTTCAACATTTTTGGGAAATCTTTGAACATTTTTTGCTGGAAAAAAAGAAATGTTAAGAATATTTCTTAAGAACATTCACCAGAAATTTTTTTTTTGGTGAATGTTCTTAAAGAAAATAGAAGTTTTACTGATGAACATATAATCACTTTAGATATTTTTAGGATTTTTTGGAAGATTTTTATTAATTTTTTGAAAATATTTACAAGAATTTTCTTGCCACATTTGGAGGATTTTTTAAAAAGATAAAACTTTTGAGGGAAACTTTCAAAGAATTATTGGAATTTTTTCCCTGAAGGTTTTGCAAATTTTTAGAAATTTGGGGAATTATTTTAGGGAATTTTTGGATTTTTTTTTAGACAAGGAAACAATATTTTTTGCTGCCCGTAAATGAGGACAACAGGAGGGTTAATCATATTTATGTAGATGTTTTGTATCATATTCAAATAAAAACATTCATAATTAAATCAGAGTAAAACATGTTATACTGCGGGTTTTTTAGGATTAATGTCATGTTCTCAGCTCATTGTGCCATTCAAGTGGTTCGTGTTATTGAGATAATAATCTTGGCCTGCTGTCACTCAGAATATCAAAGATCATGCAGCTCTAGAGCCAAGAATCCACCAAGGGCACTTCTTTTTTGGTGTCTTTACATTTCTCCTTGAACAGATAAGCTGACCAAACGGCCAATCTTCTTTAAACCAAAGTATTCCTTTAAAGGAATAGTTTGACATTTTGGGAAATATGCTTTCTAGCCAGAAATAGATGAGAAAGCTGATATCACACCCATGTCTGCACATGAAGCAACAACCGGTTTTGGTGTAACAGAAAAGTTGGAAGCGAGTCTGACTCGATCTGACGGACGCAAAATCCACCTTCCACCACTGCTAAAGCTTAAGAACTTGGTTCTAATTGGTTTACGGACTATTTTTATTTTTTTTTATTGTGGTTTTATGTTAGATTATAGATTAGCTTTTTACTGAGACCAGCAGCTTCTTTGAATCTCTCTTTTGGTTGCCTGGTCCCCTTGCAACTTGTACAGATTAAATAAATGAGATATAACATGTAAATTAGCTTTAGCTGTGATGCTAGGTGGATTTTGTTCATTTAGGACAAAGCGGGTTTACCTACCTTCCTCCATGTTTGTAGTCCAAATGCTAATCAGCTACTTGTTCCAGCTACAGATCAGCTGTACACATGTGAGGGGGTTATCAATTTCATGAAATTTTCTGCAGATTTGAACCCTCTGAACCCCAAAACTCGCTGGTGGGTTTGAATGTTCTGTTAGCTTTAAAAAAAAATGCCAAAATTACAACATTTATCAGAGCCAGAAACTGTAAAAATAGAAAGAACTGTCAGATTTTCAACTTTCCAACAGTCTTCATGAAGGCTCCACTCACAGCTATTTTTTGTATTATTTAATCCATGGAATATTTTATCAATTAATCGATTAAGTTGATTGATGTTCCTTCTGAAAAAGCAAAATGACCATTTCACTAAAACAGAAACCAAAAAATATGTAAATGATAACAACTTTCTTCAACAGTCTTGTCTAGTTACTCTGCCAAGAAACGTGACGGAGTTATGTGACGATTAGTTGGTTTGTCTGTCCGTAACAGAGTTGGATGAAATTGTCAGGGAAGGTCAGAAATGACACAAGGACCAAGTGATTAGATTCTGGCAGTGATGCAGCTTATAGTCTGGATCCACGGATTTGTTAAAGATTTCTGTATCATTGCCAGATAGCGGAATGGTGTCACCGTAACCATGACAACAAGTGAACACCACATCAGCTGCCTGCTGATGATCACATGATTGTGATCCTACTACTAATCAGCCACTGTGGACTTATGAATTGTTTACAGATTTCATCCATTGGAAATGACACAACGACTGAGCAGCCTTGGTGGAGTACTACACTCTCTGAGTGCTTTTCTTGTTGTATTATGTAATCAATGGAATATTTTATCAATGAATCAATTACGTTGATCAATGTTCCTTTCGAAAAAGAAAAATGACCATTTCATTAGAACAGAAGCCAAAACGTATGTAAATGAGAACAACTTTATTGGGAATTCCACTTTAGAAGCGCTGGGTCTTTGGAAACTTTTACATTTTGTCTAGTTTGACGTTGCTGAAGAGAATATTGTCTAAAACTGTAGCGATTGTTGACTGTTGACTGCAGCGGACCAAAGACTAGAGCCAAAATAATTGATGAACTCCCCTAGAAGGAGAGAGAGTCCAAACATACCATAGTTGTGCTGTTTCCATAGGGGAGCAGGAATTTATATTGGTGGCAAAAATGAGCCCACAGTTAGCAGAAATGTGAAAGTAACAAAGTAAATGGTCAGAAACTGCGTGAGGTTCAGAAGTTCAAACAAAAAATCACATTTCCCAAAATGATGAGCCTCTCCTTTGAAGAACATATGCTGTATGTTACACAAATGTAAGTGCTGGCTGTACTGACCCAGATGGATGGAGAAACGTACATCCCTCTCATCATCGCTGCTGGGGGAGGAGGTCGGGGCTACAGCAGCCAATCACCGAACCAGCTGGAGCAGATGGACTATAACCCCAGCCAACCGGGACGCAACGGGAAGTCGCATGCTGCAGGTACTCCACGCTCAGCTTTGATGTGTGCTGGTAATCCTGGGATGAATGAGAACCGAGGAAATACAACTTACTCAGTGCATTATTTATGACTCCAGTTGTGTGTTGATAAAAGAGGCAGAAACAGTCTCCTGAGAGACTAGCAGCTATGGAGAACATGATTAGCTGAACTGATGAGAGGAGATGAGTAATACTGTGCTGCTATGTCATCTGTGTGGCTTATCTTCCCCCACTTTACTGTATGATGAGAAAGGCTTTGTCTCACTTCCATTGCATCCCTTGCACTCTCTCGGTGCACTCTCTCACTCCATTCATGTGAAGGGTCCGCCACATTAAGTGCCAATCCAGACCGACCAGCATTAAGTGGGAGTGGGTAATAAAGCCCTCCAGCAGTGAGTCTGCATCAATCCAAGTGGCCCTGTGTAGTGTCCAGGATGGAGGAACGTCCACACAACCACACATATGAGCTGGTTATTTCAGAAAGAGGGCCTCCGTAATAAATGAGATGGCTTTTGTGATCATGGAAAACAGATGCTGACAGTGATTCATGTTTGAGGGCAGAAACTATGAGGTAATGTTTTGTTGTATTCAGTGCAAATAACTATAAACAGATGATAAAACGCACTTATCCCTAAAGCCTCGACACTTTAAAAACCTGCAAGTCTTTTTATGTGTCTGGCACAGCAAACACAATTTCTCAAAAATATGTTTTTCAAAATAATATAAAGAAGAATGCACAGGATACAAGACAGTTTGTAGTGAAAATATTGTCACCTTATTTGTTCTCTGTACTTTAGGTGAAGCAAAGTGAAATTGTGTTTATCAGACTTTTTCTACTGGCAGTCACTTTGTACCTCTTTTGCTTTTTAAAGTGCTTTATAAATAAAGTTTATTGTTGTTATTATTTTACAGGCTAACAATAAAGAACAGGAAAGCAGATTACAATTAAGACAAGTGGGAGCACAAGAGCCTAAAGTCACTCCACCGTTGTTGAGTAAATCCCTAAAAACTCATCTATGTGTATCCAAGTTGCTCATTTATAAGTAGTGCTGGGACGTTAATGTGTAATTAAGATTAATTAATTAATTACAGAAAAAATAACACATTTAATCACACCTTTCTCAGTTCCCTAATTTCTGGCACACCGGTAATAGTAAGGGGTGGGAATCTTTGAGCACCTCATGATTCGATAAGGATTACAATTCAGAGGCTACGATTCAATTATAAAACGATTATTAATGCATCTTTAATTTCTGTATATTGATGCACTTTGATGGACTTCTGTTTTGGTTTGGTTGTAGAGTGTCGGTGAAATAGCGTTGAGATGGGATGGTGAATCTGGGCTCCAATGTAAGCAGCAGTGCTCGAAATCCCTGATTTTCCATGATGGAATAAGGACCCAAATCCTTGGCAATAAATGCAGCAATGGCCTTCATAATTTGCTTCACTTTTTAAGATGAGAGTGGCAGCTTTCTAGTTGCTTCCTCGATTGTTCTCTGGTTGGTAGCACCTCTAGTAGCCGCAGCAACAACAGGGTGGAATCCAGTTCCATGGCTTCTCATGTTTGTTGTGTTGTCAAAGTATTTTATTTTAGCGACACAGCATACATATAGCGTGGCTCTTGTCCAGTTCACTTCCGCCGTCGATGTTGTAGAAGCTGAAGTGTTTCCACGCGTCTGCTTTTAAACTAGATGGAGCTGTCTGGATCTCACAGCGAGGTGGGTGGTGGTCAGCCAGGTTTATTTTCCTCTGTGTGCATGTCGGCGTGTCCGCTCCAGGTGCGCATCCCAAAGTGTCCCGGAGATGAAGCATACCATGCTTCTTACTTCAGCATTATTTAGAACCTTCTGTATGACTTTAGTTAACAGATTTAAATAATCGAAATTTGGACGTTTGGGAATTGATTCAGATTCGTCCACGTCCGAATCACGATGCGTCTAAGAATCGGAAATTTCCCCCACCCAGTAATGGTACGTGTCCACAGAATCTGTTTTTCTCGCATGGAAATGCACCACATCTGAAAATCACCCGTTTGGTAGACATGTCACCTGCAGGCCTACCTGGTCACATGACAGCCATTCAGACCTTCAGTGAAGTAGAAACGCTGGGCCAGCATGGCGGCTCGGTCGCAAACTTTCTCCTTTATTACTAAAACAGTTCAGTGCAAATTATTTCTGAGAGCATTTGAGGCGAGAAATAAGCTGCTGAATATGTCCTTGTTTTAGTTCAACGACGGCTAGTTCAGATGCTTAACAAAAGTTTTGCGGTGTGTAGGACATCCCCTCCCTGCGCCTCATTTGCATAAATAAAACTACTTTATGCAAATGAGCTCTGGGGCGACACACCATACATTAGCTACGACAGTCCTGGTACCAGCAGATGGTGTAGCCATCCCATAATAGACCACTTTTCAACACTGAAAGTGCTTGAGCTTACAAAAAGTCTTAAAATGTTGAATACAGTCGCTATAATTGCACTTTGAGTAATCTGTGAATGTAGTAGACAGATGAAAAATGCAGATAAATATAAATGAAACATAAACAGTTTTTGTTGTTTAAGTTCACATATATTTTATTCATCGATTCAGTCGTTAACCAAAATTTGTTTGAACTGAAAACCTTTCCTTATTGTGTCAGATATTGCGATTAATCAAGATTAAATAATTACAAAGCCTCTAATTAGATACATCTTTGAATCACGTCCCACCACTATTTATGAAAATAATCTGTGTGTCCTAAAATGCCTTAGATGCAACTCTATGCCATTGTTTCCTCTAGAATGTGCAGATCTATTACATCCCTCCCTGCTTGCTGCAGCTTGAGCACACCAGCTCACTTACAACTCTGCTATCACACAATGGCAAGTTAAATACTGGATACATTTAGCCATACAGGTTCAAACCGGAAATCACTTCTGAAATATAATGATACAGAATATCCCACTCTGCAAGTTAACAGAACTGGTTTCTTAGGTTTGTTATGTATGAAACTCCTCAAGTCTCAATTTGTTCTTCTCAGAGTACAATCAGGCTCAGCCATGGCATTAATTACTCATTTTCCTCACAATGTGCATATAAAAAAGCACCATATGGACATGTTATCAAGGTAAAAATATATCTATTTTCGCCACACAGAGTCCTTTATACACATGGGATTGCAGTATAAATCACCCCAGATGCTAAGAGTAAAGTTCCCCTCAAAGGAAGGCGATGGCTTCCCAAAGCTCGCCAGCGTATTTCTACCTTAACCTTTAATTAAGAGACACTCTCCAGTCGCAAGTGTGACTCCGCATGCAGTGAGAGAGTGTGAGGGTGGAGGTGTCGGAATGGAAAACGGCCTTTGTGAATTCTGTGCATTCCCTCTGCAGACACAACAAGTTTACAGATGGAAATTGCAGTTGAAGTGTTTATTTGCATGTCTCCCTATACTTGTAAACACGCTGGTTTAACCTTAAGGTGTTTACTTCTTTCATAATGCATGTTTCACAGACGTTCCACCTTTGTGTGCTAGCATTTGTGCTACAGCAAAAACAGAAGACAGTGTGGCCCACCTCATGATTATTCATTCTGTGCACTTTGTCTCCCTTTATTATTGGCCAGAACTGCACTCTACCGGTGTAACGCTACATCCAAGCAGGTTTCATTGTATTCAAGTGCCTGAAGCTGTAGGTTGAAAAACACAAGATGTAGATTTTTTTTACATCTCCTCAAAGGCCAAGGTTTACTTTTAAGGAAACACTGCAAATAAAAAATGAAATAATTAGCATGTCTGGAGAAAGGGGGGCTGCTCATGTGGGGATGTGTTTTGGGTTTTTTTTTTTTTTTTTTTTTGTAGCTCTCAGGTTTCAGAGGAGAAGGAGGAACATGAAAGGAGGAAATTAAATTGGCTAGTGTTGAGGAATATTGAGGGATTAGTTTTAACTTCATTACCTATAAATTTAATCTCATGTTACCAGGTCTCTTTTGAGGGATTTTTATATTTTGTGGTCCCTGCTGTAACCAGGGTGCTATCATTAATGGGGGATTGCAGTGCGTGTGTGCGTGTGTGCGTGTGTGCGTGCATGTGTGTGTATTCTTTGCCTGCAGACATTCAACAGTAGCAGCACTGTTTTTTTTCGTTTTGCTCATCTAATATTTCCTCTGTCACACACACTGATTCACCACACATTATGACACATTACACCACATCATGTCAAATGTGTTTGTCGACAGGTGGAGGCGGTGGTTGGAATGACAGCACACCTGTCAGTCAGGGTGGCCGCCCGCTGGTGCTGGGGGGCCAGGGAGGGCAGGCCTGTCAAAAGTTCTGGCAGACCCGCGGCGGCTTTGGGGGCGGCGGGGGCGGCTGTATGTCCGGTGGCGGCGGCGGAGGCTACAGAGGTTAGTCCGAGATGATTTCCCACGTTTTTGCCAGACACCCACAGAAACGTAAAAATAAATAAATTGCCCTGAGCTGTCAGGTGTGAGCCAAATGTACATCTTGTTATGCCAGCTGGGTTTTATACTGAATGTGACCTGGTGACAGAGTTTATACCGAGCAGGGATCACACTGAGTCCCAGAGACAGCTGCATGTTCTCCAGTTCTAACTGCTCAATCAGCTGGATTGGACGTTATTTTCCCCAAACTAATAACAAAATAGAAAACCTTATACCTTCTTGTACTTAGTATACATATCGTTCAAAAGTTTGGGGTCATGCAGAAAATTTTATGTTTTCCAAGAAAACTCACGCTTTCATTCATGTGCTAACATACACTGCCTGTCCAAAAAAAAAGTCTCCACCTGGATTTAACTAAATAAATAGGTAAGAGCCTTCCATTGAATAATTACTGCAGTGATCAATACGTTTCAGCTGCAACAACTTATTTAACTCTAGCTGATACAGTGAGGAGCTTCTCATTCCTTAAACAACCATGTTGGAAGACATATCCTGTGATCATGGAAAGGATGTTAATCTGTCTCAGAAGGGTCAAATTATTGGCCTGAATCAAGCAAAGAAAACAACTAAGGAGATGAAACTACTAAAATCAGGTTGAGAACCATTCAATGCATTATTAAAACCTGAAGGATAGTGGAGAACCATCATCTTCCAAGAACAAATGTGGGCAGAACAAACTCTTAGCTGATCGTAGGAAATCAACAGTAGAACTCATGGCTGTTCAATAGTAAAAATAAGAGCATTTCCACCCGCACAATGTGAAGAGAACTCAAAGGATTGGGACTAAACAGCTGTAGCTCTAAAAAAAAAAAAACACTGATCAATGGGGCTAATCAGAAAAAAATGGCTTCAGTTTGCTATGGAGCATAAAGATTGGACTCTGGAGCAATGAAAGAAGGTCATGTGGTCTGATGAGTCCAGATTTACCCTGTTCCAAAGTGATGGGGGCATCAGGGTAAGAAGAGAGGCAGATGAAGTGATGCCCTCATCATGGCTAGTACCTACCAGCCTGTGGGGGTTAGGGTTATGATCTGGGGTTGGTCAGGTTCAGCAACGTTTTGTTCCCAAAGAATGAGGTCAGCTGATACCTGAAGATACTGAATGACCAGGTCTTTCTATCAATGGAGTTTTTCTTCCCTGATGGCATGGACATGTTCCAAGATGATGATGCCAGGATTCATGGGGCTCACATTGAGAATGAGTGGATCAGGGAGCAGGAGAAGGATTGTCCTCCACAGAGTCCAGACCTCAGCCCCACTGAAAATCTTTGGGATGTGCTGGAGAAGACTTTGTGCAGTGGTCTGACTCTCCCATCATCAATATAAGATCTTGGTAGAAAATTAATCCAACTCTGGACAGAAATAAATGCTGTGACATTGCAGAAGTTGATCGAAACGATTCCACGGCAAATGTGTGTCGTTCTCAGAGCTAAAGGCAGTTCAGTGAAATATTAGCGTGCAACTTTTTTTTGGACAGGCAGTGTAATTGCACAAAGATTTTCTAATCATCAGTGAGTCTTTCAACACCATTAGCTAACACAATGTAGCATTAGAACACAGGAGTGATGGTTGCTGGAAATGTTCCTCTGTACCCCTATGGAGATATTCCATTAAAAATCAGCAGTTTCCAGCTAGAATAGTCATTTACCACATTAACAATGTCTTCACTGGATTTATCATTCATTTAATGTTATCTTCATGGGAAAAAAAACCTTTTCTTTTACACATAAGGACATTTCTAATTGACCCCAAACTTTTGACCAGTGGTGTATGTCTTTAAGCGTGGTATTCATACTTTAACATAATATTTAATGATACCCAGTAGAAAAACTGAGCCATTGCAGTAGTGGGCAGTACAAAAAATAAGGCATGGAAAGAGACCTATTTAAATAATAAGAAATGTAATTAACAATCAAGCACATTAGGTGGGAAGTAATTAGCTGCTACATTAGAATTCAATGGAGCACACAAAGATAAATAAATAAAATAATAAAATATGACTGATGTGAATACAAACACATATATGAAACACAATAGGACAATCAGAGTAAGTCTGGCTGGTATTACAGCAGATGATAAAACCACAAAGTCCTCTGTGTCCAATCCAATCCTTGTGTTTCTGTCTGGATTATATGTGAAACTAGCTCACATGTTCTTTTGTGCAAATACCACTATAAAGATAGCATGTGTTCATTGGAGTTTCTGTCACTGTTAACTGTGCTGTTGTGTTCCCGTCCTTGTTTCTAGGCGGTAACACGTCCGTAGATAACAACCCCAAACACGATGGCGACGATGGCACGTCCTTCCTCAGCCCAGAGGGAGAGCTCTTCCACATTCCTCTGAAAGGTAATGTCACGATCTTAGGCTGTGTTTCAAAAAACAGCTGAAGTAGTTAGCAGTCAGCACCCGCCATCAGTAAATTAGTATGCAGCATTTGATTCCTGTGATAGTGTTTGTAGGTGAGAGTTAATGTGTTTGGACTTTCCAGAATGATGAGAAAAACTGTTTTTGCAATTGACATTTTAAATTAGGTTTTGTTGTGATACATCTGGATTGACTAGCTTCCACAGAAAAATAAATAATAGAAATAAAAATAAATAACCGTACAGTTGGATGAGCTTATCGTAATCTGTGATATCAAAAAAGGGTGTTTTTTAAAAAATGTCCAGTATTTCAGTCCAACTAAAGACTGCAGAACAAATCGATAGATGATGAACTGATCAGTCTATTCCTCAAATGGAAACCTGTTGTTCCATTTCTGCTCAATTCTTCTTGCACATCTGAAGCTAACAACAACTAAAAACACAGTCTTGACTGTGAAAATTTCAGTTTCTGCAATGATAAGCTTGTTGACTGGTCATGCATCATCCAGGATTCCCACTTCACCCAGCCCTATAGAGAGACAGAAACAGGAAGGATAGGAAGTAGACTTTGAAGAGATTTTTCAAATAGTTTCGGACTGCAGAAAAGTTGACATCTTCATCTGTCTGTCATGGAACTGTCTGGTCTGGTGAGGCAGTGCCTTTTTCAGATGTTGTAGTCAACAATTTGTTATCAGCTTAACCTCATTCTCTCTATAATTAGCTGTAAAGAAGAGAAAATTTGTATTTTTTAACTGAACACACAAACTGGATAAAATCTTTATTCCTTTCTATTTTCAACATGTGTTCTGTAAGAGAAAGACATTTAATTTATAATGTATTATTATTATTATTAATCCACCAAAGAATGCAGCAGAGTTATGTGACGACCGGCGTACATTTGTCCGTTTGTTTGTCTGTCTGTTTGCAACATTAGTCAAAATCAGACTGACAGATTAAGATGAAATTTTCAGGGAAGGTCAGAAATGACACAAGGACCAAGTCATTAGATTCTGGCAGTGATGCAGCTTATAGTCTGGATCCACGGATTTGTTAAAGATTTCTGCATCATTGCCAGATAGCGGCACGGCATCACTGTAACCATAACAACAAGTGAACACTACATCAGCTGCCTGCTGACGATCACATGATTGTGATCCTACTACAAATCCACTGCTGAGGACTTACTGGGACTCATTCATCAGAAATGATCCAAGGAACAACTGATTAAATTGTGGGGGTGTTTCTGAGTCCCATCAATTCCTGCCGCCTGCTACATATTTAGGTCACATGATTCAGTATCCATACATAACGTACACATGCAGAACACATGCCTGTGCTTAGGGAAGGACATTTTGTTTGTGAGTACATCTATCTTAAATGGCTGCACTCCATTTCTATCACAATTTTTTTCAAGATTTCATCCGTTGGAAATCATACAACGACCGAGCAGCCTTGGCGGAATACTGTGCTCTCTGAGTGCTTTTCTTGTTATTATTATTGTTGTTGTTTTCTACATTTTGTCTGAGGGTATATTTATAGTGCTGGCTAAGTCACCAACTAATGTACCACATATACTATGCTATAGATGTGTTTTCTCAAACCATAGCTATAGTAAGGTAGCACCTACAGCTACTATGTTTCTGTTGCCTCCCAATAATGCAGATGATACCATGGATAACAGATAATGAAATTAATATCAAATAGTTCTTATTTCTAGAGTCACATTGATAAATAGACCTTTACCAGACTTCAAACTGTTCCCTTCCTGAAACCACTGCTGCACACATTTTAGTGTTATAAATGAAAAAAAAATGAAAGTGACATAATTTAGAGTGCCTATAAAAATGTTCAACTCTTTTGTAAATTTTGCCCTTTTATTCCTTTTCAACACTGAATAATGGTCAATATAATTCATGCTTTTTGGATAAGAATTCACCAAAAAAGATTTTACATTGTCAAATTAGCTGTTTTCTACAAATGCCAACTAATTTCAGCTTAAAAAGGTGAAATAAGCCTGACACATCTGGACACTGCAGTTTTTGCCCTGTTCTTTGCAAAACTGTCACGTTGCATGACAACCGTAAGAGAACAGCCCTTTTCAAGTCCAGCCACGTAATCTCAGCTGGACTGAAGTCTGGACTCGGACTCAGTCACTCTAGAACCATCACCTTGTTTTCTTTAAACCATTTCTGTGTCATTTTGCTGCATGCTTTGCATCATTGTCCTGCTGGAAAACAAATCTGCTCCCAAGTGGCAGTTCTCTCGAACACTAAATCAGGTTCTCCCCTAGGATTTCCATATACTTTGTTGCATGCATTTACCATCTACCTTTACAGGCCTTCCAGGACCTATTGCCAAGAAGCTTCTGTGCATCATGATGTTGCCACCACCATGCTTAACATTGGTGATGCATCTAGTCTGATGGCCAGAAAGCTCAATTTTGGTTACATTAGACCAAAAAAATACATACACTGCTGTTCAAAAGTTTGGGATCACTTAGAAATGTCCTCATTTTTGAAAGAAAAGCAGTTTTTTTTTCAATGAAGATAACAAAAATTAATCAGACATTCAGTGTAGACATTGCTAATGTGTGATATGACTATTCTAGCTGGAAATTTTTAATGGAATATCTCCATAGGGGTACAGAGGAACATTTCCAGCAACCATCAATCCTGTGTTCTAATGCTACATTGTGTTAGCTAATGGTGTTGAAAGGCTCATTGATGATTAGAAAACCCTTGTGCAGTTATGTTAGCACATGGATAAAAGTGGGAATTTTCATGGAAAACATGGAATTGTCTGGGTGACCCTAAACTTTTGAATGGTAGTGTACATTTTCTTCCAGTTGACTGCAGAGTTCCCCACTCGCCTTCTTGAGAAGTCTAGTCTAGATGTAATAAGAGTGGCTTTCTCTTTGCCCTCCTCTCATAAAGCTTTGACGGGTGAAGAACAGTAACACAGGTGCCTTTGTGGCCTTCCTCACTAATCTATTTCTTGCAAGGACACCCAGTGTTTGATGACAGGCCTGCTCGAGGCAAATTTACTCATGTGCCATAATCCTTCCATTTCTTAATGATGGATTTAACTGCACTCCAAGGGATATTCAGTGACTTGGAAATCTTCTTTTTTAATAACCTTTTTGCAAAGATTCTTTGATTGTTCTTTTGGTTTTATGGTGTGGTTTTAGCCAGGAGCACTGATTTACCAGTGACTAGACCTTCCAGATACAAGTGTCTTTGTACTAAAATCACTTGAGAAATATTCACTGCACTAAGACGAGCTCAATTTCAGCAACTGCGTGACTTCTAGAATCAGTTGGCTACCTCTGTGTTGAATAAGGAGGTGAATACTCCTACAATCACCTATTTTACATGTTGTATTTTAATCGATTGGCATTACTTTGTAGAAATTAGTTTTAACTTTGACATGAAAGAGTCTTTATTTGTCAAATGAAAATCAAAATCATTACTAGAATATGGAAAATGGCATTTTGTGTTGTGTCTTTGTGTGTAATATCTGTGATGGGATAGAATCTGTGTAAAGGTCAGCTTTAAGAGCATTTGTGGCTTGAAGTTGTAATCACAAACGGCTCTGGCAGCAATTTCTTTCTCAGTTTGAGCTGCAATGGGCGAATCTCGAGCTCAAATAAAAACAGTAGGTGATTCAGGATAGTCCTGCTGTGTGCAGTCAAAGACGTAAAAAGGGATCAAAAGTCATTTCAGTAATGTTGACAGAGACAACCGGTTTGCAATGCAGGTCCCTTCACACAATACAGACTGTTTGAAAACCTGTATGACACAGATAGGGCTACACAGTTATCCAGCCATATTACCGCTGGATGCTGGTAGGCACTGAAGAAAACATGCATGTTATTAGAAAACAGGAGAGCTTCAATGAATCTCACTTGATTTTTCTGGAGGAAAGAGAAAATAGTGTTTTTCATTTCAAGGGTCTAAGCTTGAGAGGAAGAAAATCACTCACCGGGTTCATTCTTGCCTAGTTTTGCTCGTGGTGAAATTGTTGTCAGTTATTTCATTAAACTAAATCAGATGTGCAGCCAAGATATCCTAGACGCATTTGTAAAATTCAGTGAGAGAGAAGCTATCAGTGCACCACTCTGGCAGAAAAGCAACATGGAGTGGGATTCAACATGACTGGATCTAAATACAGAGCATCACACCTTCCCATCAGTATGCAGTCTGCAGCAGCACTCAGGACATTTGTATTCTTCCTTGGAAACCTTTTCAGTGTTTCTGGGTTGGATTTATGTATTTGTACTTATAAAGCTGATAACGGAATGATGAGAGAAAATAGATTCTGCAGATGAGTGCATTTGCTTTGCTTACTAAACAGTCGAGCTTTCACGGGCAGCCCATAACTAATTCATGTTGGGCTGCTTTGTCCCCGCGTGCTATAGTTTACAATTAAGAGAATTGGGTTCTTTAAATCTAGACAGAATAAATAATGTCATAAAAATCTATTTCAAAGTATTCATGGCAATAAGCTGTCGCGCCATGGAGGGCAGAGGGTTTCCAGATTTTGTTCCAGCCGAAGACCACAGCAGATGGTTTCTCTGATTAGCACACCTCCACTCTGAATCAGGAAATTCATCTAGTTTAAGGTAAGATTAGGCTGGAATGAAGTGCAGCAAAGCAACCAACCCCACTTTATGCACTTCATACAGATCCAGGCAGTAAAGATACCAGATGCAATTAACCCTCTGAATCACCAGCAGGTCCTCTACTGGTTTTTTTATTGTTATTGTTTTGTCTTTTTTTTTTTTTTTGCTTCTTCCCATTTCTACTCACCATGGACTGATTTTCCAACAGCTCAACAAAGAAAGTAGAGAGAATTTGAAAATGTCTTTTGACCAGTCTAACAAACTGAATGTCATTAACTCCACTGGAAAAAAGGCCGTGCCACATACTATAAATATTCTACTACTTATGTCAGGGGTGTCAAACAGGCGGCCCGCGATCCAAAAGCGGCCCGCCAAAAGGTCCACTCTGGCCCATTGTACGACTTGTCAAGCATAAAAATTACAGAGAAGACATTAACTGCAAATTGTAAATCTGTAAAACTATAAATTTAAAATAATTTCTAGACCTTGACAGGTAGTTTTGATCATAAAGTAAAATATCATATTGCTCATTGTTCTTTTGTCGTTTGTGCCTCGTTTTTGTAATATTTTGTCTCGTTTTTGTTTTTCATCTTGTTTTTGTTGTCAGATTTTTGTTGTTTGTCTCATGTTTTTGTTGTTTTTTTCTCGTTTTGTGCTTCATCTTTGTCTCACTTATGTTTTTTGTCTCATTTTTTGTCACGGCGAGGGGGGTGAACCAGAGCAGAGAGCACACAGACGAGGGACTGAGGCAGGAACAAAGGTGGATTTTATTGTGTTAACAGAAACCAAGGGAGTGCCGAACAGGGTGGGAAAACTGGTGTCTGGAATAACTGAACTAAAGGGGAAGGTTGGGGGGTGACTGTACCGGGGACCGGCGGCCTGGTTGGCATCCTCTGTGGTGGTGGGGGGGGGGTCGGTTGGCGGCGGAGAGCAGGCAGGAGGGCCTCGTACCAGGGGGGCGACTGGTGGGGTGATTTCCAGAGCCGGGGGGCACACGGCAGGCAGGGACCCTCCACAACAAGCAGGGGATCCAGGAGCAGGCAGCAGGTCCAAGGTGAGGTAGGGGGGAGGCCTGGTCAGGGCTGGATCCAGAGTGCAGGAGATGGGGGGGGGCAGAGCAGGTGGAACCGGGCAACTGGGTCAGCGGTACTAGACAGAAAGAGAGCAAGGTTAGACAAGGCAAGGCTTTTCAATGAGAAGTTTAAAGCAAGGTGAAGGCTAGACAACTGACTGCAAGAGCAGAGTCTACTATCTGACAGAGTGTGGAGAATGTGGCCGGTTTTTATGGTGGAGATGATCATCAGGTGTGCTGCACCACAGCTGCCCGCAGTTCCGCTGATGAGTGATTAGTGATGAACAACAGCTGGACAGAGCAGGAAGGTGGAGAGAGGAATAGGAGGGAGGAGGGAGGATGAGGGAGGATGAGGGAGGATGAGGGAGGATGAGGGAGGTCAGGTGGGGGCTGAAGCTGGGACAGAGGAGGGAGCCCTGACATTTTTGTTATTTTGTTTCGCTTTATTCGTATTTTACTCATTTTTGTTGTTTTGTGTTTTATTTTGTCTTGTGTCGTTTGTCTGTTTTTTTGTCGCTTTGTGTCTCATTTGTGTAATATTTTGTCGTATTTATGTTGTTTTTTGTCTTTTTTTTGTCTGACTTTTGTCATTTTGGTCATAAAGTAAACTACTATAACATTCATTTCCAGATGGTGTTTTGTAAAAAGATAATTCCTTAAATGTGAACATTTTAAGAGTGTACCTTTTTTGCACTGAAACAAAGGAAAAATGTGGAGTTGTGGTTATTTATAGGTTATTATTCTCTGATTTTACTGGTCAGCCAACTGGAGATCAAATTGGGTTGAATGTGGAACCTGAACTAAAATGAGTTTGACACCCCTGACTTGCATGTTTAGTTTGTTTACTTGTCTATCAGCTGCATGTAAACTCGGTGTGCAGTTTAGCTGAAAAGTTCCTGAATTTTTGTTACTGGACACTTCTATCACAGCTATACCAGTCAGAGCTCCGCGGTCATGAGAGGGAGTGCAGAATTTTTGTTTTTTCATAGAATCTAGTTACTGGAAACAGCTTAGTTTTGGTGAATTTCAAATGAGACATACAGAGTAAAGTGCTTTTCATGAAATATTACTATTCTAAGCTTGGATTTTTGAAGTTTCACAGTGGAACCAGAAGTCCCACATAGTTAGTTTACAGAGTTGAAAATCTGTTTATTATTTCAGTTTTTACAGTCCCTTGCTCTGATAAATGGTGTAATTTTGGCAATTTTTAAAATGATAATATTCCTTTTACACCCGCCAGTGGGTTTGGGGTTATACAGGGTTAAATGAGAGTAATATGAGCAGTTATATTTTGGTAATAAACCTATTGGTCATAAATGTAATTCATAGAATTGAATATCTCATGACAATGTTTAACCCAGTGATTATGTCCAGGTTAAAGGCTTGTCAGGATTATATTTTATATTTTTGTCTATCAAGACTAATGATTAACTCCCCTACACCCAAACACTACCGAATGTAGATAAGGTATATATTATAGTTTTGACTGGATTCCATCTTTTGTACATTAAGTTGATAAACTAGTGATAGGTCATCACATCTACTCTAATCATGCATTTTTCAGTAATGTGCAGCTCATTATCTTACTGACTGCACTATAAACCAGGAGCTCTCGAGCACAACCACCCACATGGAAGAAGGAATGTGAATATATATGACAATCAGTACAAATGCCATTTTTTCCTCAATACCAAAACTGTCAATCAAATAAATGTATTTCATAATAAATCCTTTAGGGGCAGGCACAGAGTGTTGCTATTAACAGTCTGGTCGTAGCTGCAGTTCTACAAGCACACAGGAAATACAACAATGGAGGGTGAATTCCATGTTGTTGATGGTGATGTAGGAAAAGAGCAGGCTGCTATTCAAAGAGTACACGTCGTCCTGTCCGAGTTTAACAAATCAGCATTTGTCTTGTTTGAATTTAACAATTTAGCGTTGACAAACGTACAGCAGTTTATTTTGCTTAGAAGTACCGACCCTGAAGTAGGTACTTTTTCTCCCTAAAAACAGCCATGAAAGAGCTTCTACAGGAGCGGTTTCTGCAGTCAGAAGATGGTCAAAGGTTCAGGGCTGCCCTCAAACGACCCACATGTTCCTACAGTGAAAAACGGTCTAGAGAAAAACAAGTTCCATCCCTTTGGCAGCAAACCTCCATGTGCTAACTTTTATTCAAGACACACGTCTGGCAATCAGAATGAGTTGACATTTTTGTTTTTGCTGAAACGTAGAGGTTGTGAGACCTTAGAGGGATGTTTGTTGCTTCGGCAAGGAACACGGCAGAGTATTGTGACGATCGTCTTTGGTTTGTCTGTCTGTTAACAGCATTACTCAAAAACGGATTAACGGATATCGATGACATTTTCAGGGAAGGTCAAAGTGATTAGATGTTGGTAGTGATGCGGCTTACAGTCTGGATTCACGGATTAGTTAAAGATTTCTGTATCATTGCCAGATAGCAGCACAGCGTCACTGTAACCATGACAACCAGTGAACACTAAGTCAGCTGCCTGCTGATGATCACATGATTGTGATCCTACTACAAATCCACCTCTGAGGACTTATCAGGACTTATCCATCAGAAATGATCCAAGGAACAACTGATTAAATTGTGGGGTGTTTCTGAGTCCAGTCAATTCCTGCCACACGCTACATATTTATGTCACGTGATTCAGTCTCCGTACATAACGTTCACATGCATAACACACACCTGTGCTCAGTGCAAGGTCATTTTGTTTGTGGGTACATCTATATTAAATGGCCATGTTCTATGTTGCCGTGATTCCTGATCATCAATAACTCTTAAACAAATGCTGCATTTCTAGTTGGTTGTTTGATTGTCAATATTACTATGATCTAGTATGTGCTGTAAGTATGTAGACTGTGTGCTGGATGATGACGATGGCAGAGAAAAGCATAGGAAAGTACCCTCAGACATTTTTTAATTCGGATTATTTCCAGTAAATTACATTAGACTGTTATTGAACTTTTGCTCATTTCACCAGGAGACATCCTGGAGATGTCTAATCAAATCCTGTTCATTTTGGAAACCTCTGCTCTGCCCCCTGTGTGTGTGTGTGTGTGTGTGTGTGTGTGTGTGTGTGTGTGTGTGTGTGTGTGTGTGTGTGTGTGTGTGTGTGTGTGTGTGTTTGTGTGGACGCCTGAAGCCATCGAAGGGAACGGTGAGGTGATCATCAGCCCGCAGCAGAACTGCAGCCACTGTGAAAGCGGCGAATGCTACCAGACCAAGGTTGCCATCATCTGCTTCTGTGATCACGACCTCATCCTGGGACCGGACGGAGTGTCCTGCGTCAACACTACACTACGTCTGACTTACTTTTTTATATACTGTACAGCATGTGTGATGAAGAACCATTGTCTATTTCTCTGTCTTCCATACAAATATGTGAAACTAATCCAAACGTAGAAACGAGCTGAGCTAAATGGAATTGTACCTGTAATTGACTGTGACTCAGAGAATAGATAATGAATTAATATGCGTAATTAAGCCTGGGAGGCTCCGTTCTCTGTGGAAATGTTTTTTTAATAGTGCTTTAATCATTCATAATAATTATCAATAAGTGGGATAAGCTAACCTGTTAATGAAAATGAATGTAACTCTAGCTGTATTATGTGTGCGGATTCTTGGCCTGTGATTTGCAATTTATCTCTGTGCTGCAGTCACATAAAAGCTCTTTATCTTTGGATAAAAAGGTTCCACCTGGATACTGATGTCACGACATTATACGGTGGATTTTAAATGTTTTTTATAACGGGCTTAATGAGCCTCAGTTCACACAGTTGGCTGTGCCTATATGGGTCATGTCAACATGGACTAAAAATCATTTTCCAGAGCGTGCAGTGTCTCCATCCTGGGTTAAACTGTGACAAAGGAGCGTAGACAAACCCCAGTGGATTGAGAATTGCCTCTTCAGTTATGATTTGTAATCTCAGATGAATAATACATTTATGAATGTAGATCTGAAATGAATTAATACGGCAGAATGTCACTCTATAATTTGAAGCAAAATAACAGGGCTATTACCATCTCAATGATATCTTAATGACCTAGAGCCTCTCCTTGCCCTATGGTTTGCAAATCTGTTCTCAGTAATGACAAGCAGTAGATAATTATATGATGCTAGGTCATAAAAGGTCACCATCTCAATATGGTCTGTGTCGGTGTCCAGAGTTGTTCCTCAGCTTAGACAAGTGAAATGAGACCCCCCCACCCCCACCCCCCCACCACCACCACCACAGAGGAGGAATTGACATGCACCAGCCGTCGCTGCTCCTAAGCTCTGTTGTGTCATCGCTTTCACATCATTAATTAAGTTGGGGATCAGCGTGGCGAAGTGAATGTTAATACTCCTTCAGGGAAGAGAACAACTGTACAACACTGTTGTCTCCCCTTGTCTTGCAGCAGCGATCGTGGAGCCTCCACCCCCACCTATCTCCCCCCTGGCGCTGGTTCTGTCTGTGGGCACCTCGGCCCTCATCGCCGCCCTGCTGCTGGCCGTGTCAGGAGTCATGATAAGTAAGAGTCACCTCAGTCTGTACCTCTGTGGCACTCCCAGTCTATATGGTCACTATGGAATATTTGGCTTCATCATCCACTCAGGTTTTCACACTGCAGATATGATTCTGGAGGATGAACAATTAAACTGAATTTTGATGAAAATTTGTACGTACTAAATTATAGCACAAACTGGCAAATATTTAGTTCACAAGTGAGCTTCAAATCCCATCATCAGTCCAACAGCCCACTGTACACATACTGTACATATGAAGAGCCTGAACATGACACTGTAAGGTCAGATTAACTATATTTTTAGTCCATGTTTTATACTTGTCTTGGCAGCTGAATTTGACACTATCAAGCAGATCAATGGATGTTTAAAAGGCAGGCAGCTGATTAGAAAGCTCCTTGTTAGATGAGCACATTCACTGAGAACATGTCAGGTCAGAAATGCTATTCCAAAGCTCTTGACCTGATGAACAAAGCACTTTGACAAGGTAGAAATCTGTCTACATTTACCATTTATCATTTGAGAAACATCTCTGGTCGGGTCACAGTATTATTTATTATAGAGGAGAATGTGGGAGCTCCTTGTTCACTTACTGTACAAAACAGACAGACAGTAAAACAGTGAGCACAGACATTTTGGACATTTATCAATCATTGTAATTTTGCATCATCACTGATATAAAATGATACAGTGCACAACAGTACCACAGTTTACAGATTGCATTATGGGACTGTTAGAAATGAGAGAGAGAGAGAGAGAGAGAGAGTCTCTTAAATTGTTCTATAGAACAGCTGCATGATATTGGAAAAAATGACTTTGCAATGTTTTGTTTTCCTGCAATATATATCGTGATATGAAAAAACTTTTAAAGTAAATACTGCCTGGGTATAATTTAACAACTGCAAGATGCCATCTGTGACCAAAGTGCTGCAGTCTGGTAACTGATTTAAAGCAGCAGGCTCCATCCTGTTCACAACATTGTCTGGGTCAATATATAACTGAGGGACTTTTGAAGTTCATGGGATATATCTTGCACACATTTTTATTAAAAGTAAACAATATAATGTTTTTTTATGTTCATTATGATCATGTCTTTACAAATTCCATAATTATTTATTATGGAAACAATCACTTATTAATGAAAAATGACTGGATTTCACTAAAATGTCAACTAATCTGACCATAACCATCTGAATTTAATACCAACCACCTTCTAATTAGCTAAACAATAATAAAATGAACTTGTTCAAGAATAGTTTTGATTGTGTTCTTTTTATTAAGTTGAGATAATCATGACAGATATTTCTTTTTTGGCAATATATCAAATTTTACATGGAAAATAACTAATTGTATCTCTGTCTGAGGAATCACTTTCCATTAAGTTCCCCATTACAAAAACACCTCTCCAGGAAGTGTGTTAATTCCAGATCACATGACCTGCTCCTCATGATGTCATTTCCTCCTGAAGAAAAGACTGGCCAGACTCCAAGGCTTTCTGAGTTAATTAATATAAAGTAGTCAACAAGTTTACTACAATATGTTTAGAAATAACTTTCCATTTCAATTTTATGCAATTATATATATAATATTTAGAAGAATCTTTCTCTAAAATACTATGTGGTGTTTGGTTATTGATGTTGATTTTAGGCCTGAAAACAGCAAAAATGTCAACTATGATACAAAAAGTCCCACAATTATATACTGACCCATCCCTTGTTATACAGACTTGATGTCTCTCATCAAGGCCCCAAGCAGCTGAAATTTCTCTCATGCTGTTCTCATTTGATCATGAGGAAAAACTTTGTTTGTAAACAGCAAAGTTTCAGCTGGAAGTTGTCATTGATAAAGCAGAGGGTAAGAGGTGTGTAGGGCTCCACTGTCCAGCTGGACCACAATAATATTCCTTCTGTGACATTTTTCATACAGCTTTTTGATGGCAAATTGAGAAAAACAGGTGTGTATTATTTTCCTGTTGCTTTGAGGATCATGTTTTAAACCCCTCTTTGGTAACTGTGTTAATTGGCATCACGTCTTTCATTAGGTGAAAAGGTATTGCATCTGTGATTTCTCTGCCATTTGAAATCTTTCTCACATGGTGTAACATTGACAAAGGCATTCCAAATAGTTTTGTTTTTTGTTTTTTTTTGCTTTGGATGACATTCAAATCTGGCTTTGCGCTCATTATACAGAGCTTTGTGGTGCCGATTTACACAGTCAGACAAGTTAGTTGTGTTGCCTCATGCAGCGGCAACAACTTCAAGACCCAGCCAACAAAAAAAAGTTTTTCGTACACCATCATCCGTCCAGACTTTCCTTTTCAGTCTTTCTCTCCTGTTCCTCACTCATTTTCCTGTGCACATGTGAAGCCTGCACATTAACAAACTTTTTAATAAAGATTTAAAAACCGATTACATGTATCTAAAAACTCTTAAATCTGAGTAAAAAATATCCTATCTGACAGATTTCTCTCTTTATCAACCAGGGGTGTCAAACATGGGGTCCATGGGCCGAAAGCGGCCCTCCAGAGGGTCCAATCCAGCCCCCAAAGTGTAAAAATTAGAGAGAAGATATTAACTGCAGATTGTAAATTTGTAAAACTATAAATTTAGAATAATTTCTAGACCCTGACAAGTTGTTTTGATCATAAAGTAAAATACTAGATTGCTCATTGTTCTTTTGTCATTTCGTGTCTGTTTTTGTCTTTTTTATGTCATTTGTCTTATTTTTGTCATTTTGTGTTTGCTTTGTTTGTTTTGTGCATCATTTTTGTTGTTTTTTTGTCTCGCTTGTGTTTGTCTCATTATTTGTCATTTTTTTCTTCTTTTTGTTTTGTGTCTCGTTCTTGTCATTTTGTGTTTTTTGTTTCACTTGTGGTGTTTGTCCATATTTTTGTTGCTTTGTAACTTTTTTGTTCAATTTTTAGTCTCTTTTTTGTTTTGTTTCTTGTCGTTTGTCTCATTTTTGTCATTTTTTCCTCACTTTTGCCATTTTGTGTGTCATTTTTGTAATATTTTGTCTTGTTTTTGGGGTTTTTTTGTCTTTTTCTGTCAGACTTTTGTCATTTTGATCACAAAGTAAAATACTACATTGTTCGGTTCCAGATACCTGTGATTAAAATTTGGAGTTGTGGTTATTTTTAGGTTATTATGCTCTGATTTTACTGGTCTGGCCCACTTTGGGCTGAATATGGCCCCATAACTAAGATGAGTTTGACGCCCTTGTTAGAGATTAATCATGGAAAATGAGAACTGTACCAGATTTCTTTTTTTATGAATCACCAAAAAAAACCACACTTCCTGCTATGTGACTATTTGATGACACTGAAATGATATAATGTGCAGCCCTACTATACAGCATTATAATTATAATCTGCTTAGAATTTAGACATATATTGGAGAGACCTTCTTGTTGTTACTGACCATTAAACATCAAACTGTGCCGTTAAATGTCTGAGAGGTTCTAGTCTCTCTTTTGGTCTGCGCAGTAGACACACATCCTCTCACTCTGTATCACAGACACTAGCATCTCCAGTGTCTGTCCTGGACCCTCTCAGGCAGCTCTTACCAATCTGTTGTCAGGATGGAAAATGAGCATCCCAACCAGCGCAGATATCCATCTGCCTGCCTGCTTTCAGGCTATTACAGCCAGACATATGCACTCATTGAGCCATCATCTCTTCCACACACTCCCCCGCTCAGTCTCACACTTGCAGACCGATGCATACGTCCAGACTCCCACCTACACTCCTGCACACACATTAGTAGAGGAGGTGGGGGCAGATGAGGTGTGGGACTACCTTTGTGATGAATGAAACGTGCTAATGATGGATGGCTGCTTAGCCTGCAGCTGACGGCACTCGTACATTAGCCAGCACTTGGTAAATAAATAACTCCCACACACACACACACACACACATAACCATATGCAGAGAAATACTCACACAAATAATTTTCCCTGCAACTAATATGTTTACAGCCCAGGTCAAGGCTTCTAGAAGTAAAAAGTGAGAGGTGTTCTGTGTAACAAATAAAAAGCAGAGCCTTCTTACGGTTGCCTGTCCTGCATGACATGCATAGATTTTCAAGAAGGTGTAAGCTGCCTTGGTTGTGAGCTTTGTTTCCATCTGTGTTTATGCATTATACATGTGTCTGTGTACTAAATGTGCACATTTACAAGACAGAATCAAATGCTGAGGGTTCAATTCTAAAACACAACATATCTGGATATTTTACAAAGAAATCTGGCATCAGAAAGAGAAAAATCAATGTTTCACAGACACAAAAAGAGAGGTTCAATTTTATAACGATTTCTGTTGTACAAGCATGTGGTCTTCAGAGAAATAATACTTTAAAAGCTTTCCACTTTGTGTGCTTTGCCTGCCAGCAATAATTTTCTACAAGGAGATGGGTTCAAGGTTTTGTTTGTTTTTTGAACTGTGGATGTCTCAGTTGTGGAATGAGACACCTCTTTCTTTTTCACCTCGCCAGTGTACAGGCGGAAACACACAGAGCTGCAGTCTATTCAGCTGGAGCTGCAGAGTCCCGACTGCAAGCTCAGTAAGCTGCGAGCCTCCACCATCATGACAGACTACAACCCCAACTACTGCTTCGCTGGCAAGACAGCCTCAGTCAACGACCTGAAGGAAGTGTCGCGACGAAACATTTCTCTCACCAGGTAAAAGATTCAGCTGTGCTGTCATTGTGGTAAGCACTTATTGATTCAAGGATAACAGTATCTGAACAAACAGACCAAAGAAAAACTTCCCAGCTCTGGTGAATGTTAATAAAAATCCATTTGTACAACCAATGGAAATATGGTACTCCAGCCAGCCTTGAAAAGTATGTTGAGAAAATACACCGATCAGGCATAACATTGTGACCACCTGCCTAATGTTGTGTTGGTTCCCTTTATGCTGCTAAAACTCCTCTGACCCAGTGGTTCATGGACCTCTGGGGATCCTGTGGCACCAGTGAATTCTGTGGGTCCTGTGGGTTGCAGGGTGGGATCTACCTAGATCAGGCTTAACCGGGTGATGAAGTGTAAACTAAGTTACGAATCAAGGTCACAGTCTATGACTTGACTGTGTTCAAACATCTAAAAAGTTTCTTTAAAGATCTTCAAAAAATCACCAAGAGGAGTCAGCATTTGGAGTGCAGCAGGATTTATTTGTTGACAAAAATTCCAGGAGTAATTCTTAGCAGCGATAACACCCCAAGAAGAACTGAAGATACTGAGCTGTGCACCGTCTTTTATGCTGTGAGCGTTGGTCATTTTTCCACGCCCATGGGGCGTATGATAGGAGTGGCAGTTCTGACACCATTGTGCTTTTCTAAATCTATTGGTCAGATCATGACATCAGGTTATCATATTTCATCCCTAGATCACTCCCTACAGAGGACATGAGCATCAAGTTATCATTAGGTCATCTGTTACGGAGAACATTCCCAGGCATGTTCAAAGTTTTTGCTCCACATCTTACCCTTATTATTTTATGACAGATTTCATACATAATATATTTGTATGTGTTATTATTATGATTCCAATATATGCTAAAAGTTGTAATACCTTAAGTATACATCATTGTGTACTGATCACTCCATGTTTTATCTCCTAGAGGGCATATATCTTCACAACAAGGCTACAGGTTATACTTTGTGATTTCTTATCAACCCTTCAGCCATCATTACACCGTTTCTAGGCCTTCTTTTCCCTCACACACATTCAATACAATCAAAGCATTGGTGGTTATTAGAATATCCAGCATTAAGTACTTCACACACTTATATTACTAATTAATTCAAATAGCATTTGCCGGGATTACTTCATCTTTTACTTTTAGCACATCGTACCCAAAAAATATTACACTACAATGGATCATCCCACAGATGCTCAGTAAGATTTAGATGTGGGGAGTGTGGAACCCAGGCGAACATTTTTGTTCTCTCGTGTTCCCCAGACCACTCCTGGGCAGTTTGTGCAGTATGTTAGGATGCATCGTCCTGCTGAGGGTGGAAACTGGCATCAAGGACTGCTGTTGTCATGGGGGGTTGTTGACCTGCAGTGTTTAGGTGGGTGGTACAAGTCAAACATCCACATGAATGTCAGGACTCAAGGTTTCCCAGCAGAACGTTGGATTATAACAAAATGATCGATGTTATACACTTCACCTGTCAGAGGTCAAAATGTTGTGGCTGATCGGTGTATGTTTTCTGGGAATTCTTAAAGTTTGGAAACATTTTTGTGACCCAGTTTTCCTAACTTTGCCTCTGTGCACCACTACAATAGATGTGAGATCACGACTGAAGTATGGACTCTCAGCTTTTATTCAAGGGTTTTACTAAAAACAATATTTTTACCAGGCTTTATAGGGGCAAAGTTCTATACTAGCTTTTAGTATATTGCAATTTCAAATGGCCTGATAGGAAACTGGACGTCTGTACCTCCTCTTTCTCTGTTTTCAGGCTTTAGAAAATGTAGCTCATAATAATAATGGGAGGTTTTGCCCGATCACAGGTCTTTTCATCCAGATCAGGTGACAGCAGGATGTGGTGGTAGAGTGGGTTGGACTGAAGACTTTCACTTATGAGAGTGAGGTTTAAATGCTATGTGAAGTTACAACCAGAATTTACTTTTTTAGTGTTTTTGAAGCGTGTGCATATACCCATGCTCACATGGTGGGAGGGGCTTAGAACAGGAAGGAAAGGAAGAGCTGCAGGAGGAGGTCAAATTTACCTTCCACAGCTCAGGAATTGCAGTTACTTCTTTACACAGTCCCTCTATTAAGTGGACAGTTTCATGGCCAGCTGTGGTCTCATTGGTTCATTACAAATTAAGGAGATAAAAGGTCTGGAGTTGATGTCACGTGCTGAATTTGCATTTTGTAGCTGCTGATAGGAACTCTCAACAGGTGGTACAAAAATGCGTCAATGTAACCGAAGCACTGCATTTTAAAGCTCAAAACATCCAGTAATCTCAAAAAGGTCAGCAACACCAGAAGAACTGAAAGACCCAGTAAAAGGCAACTAAAAAGGATGATTGCAGAGGAACAGCACCGTCACAACATCCAGCCAAGCCAAGAACACTCAAGGAGGTTAGAATGCAATTTTCAAAGTCTACAATCAAGAGCTGTCGTCATGAGTTTAAATATAGAGAGACTTACCTCAAGATGGTAATCACTGGCGACACTTAAAAACAGAAATGCCCAATTAGACTTTGCTAGAAAACCTCTGAAACATCCTGTCAGTTCTTGGAACAAGATTCTTTGGACAGTTGAAGATGATCTTGTAGCAAAATGATGGAAAGATAGATGACTGGAGAAGGAAAGGAAGGGCTCTGATTGGACCGTATCATCTGTCAAACATGGTGGAGGAGTGTTATGACACGGGCATGAATGGCTGTCAGGGGAAATGGTTCACCTGAGGTTACTGATGATGTGACTGCTGACCGAAGTAGCAGAATGAATTCTAAAGTGTACAGAGCTCAATTTTTTCTCACATTCAGTCTAATGCTGCAAAACTGATAGGATGGAACTAAAGATAGACGAGGACCCAGAAAGTTGCCACGAGGACAGCCTGAAAGGCAGGAAGCAAATAAATGTGATGTTCTTAAATGACAATCATCTGGCCTCAACCCGGCTGAGTTGCTTTGAATTCACTGAAAACAAAACTGAGGGCAGGAAAAACTCACAAACAAGCAGCAACTGAAGAAGCTGCATTAAAGCATTTTGAGGGAGGAAACTCAGCATTTGGTTATGACCATGGGTTCTATACTTCCAGCACTCACTGGCACTGCATAGATTTGTATTCAAGTATTAAAAACAATAATTAAATTTAGAATTAATGAAGTTTGCCCAATTACTGTTGAGCATGTGAAAATGGAGGGACTATATTTGTTAAACCACTTGAATTAAAACTGAATTCCTACACATCAATCACATCTTTATTTTTTTGCTTCAAATCAATTGTGGTGGTGTACAGGGGCAAAATACTAATTACTTGGACCCATGTATAGTTTAACAGTTTATAAGTCTGATTATTAATCTCTGTGATAATTTGTTTTCTTCTGAAACTAGAATATTTTCCATCTATTACTTGTATAACTCATCTTGGGTTATGCGAGTCTTAGATCAAACTGCTACAAAAGGGTAAAATCAAAAGCATAATTTGGTATTAAAGTTTATTTTTCTACCCTTGCACATCTGCAATAGACCATCACAGAGAGGAAGTTGTTTACTTTCGTAAGCTGAAAAGCTAATTTAAAATACTGATTAGTATGTCAGCCGTCCTGCTAAAAAGAAATCACTCTTGTTGATTTTCTCTGAGGTTCTCATTCCTTTAACCAGCCCTGAGCTCCACTGGTGATCGTCTGAACAACGGGATATTTGCAACATGTTTTACTGCTGTTTGCTTCAGATGTCTTCAGCTTCCAAATCTCACCATTGTTTGAGTCTTTCTGTGTGGAAGTTTCAGCATAATCCCTAAAACATGATGTACCACTAAATGATAATAATAATGTTTGTGTTGGTCTGCAGGGGTCTGGGTCACGGTGCTTTTGGTGAGGTCTATGAAGGTCTGGCAGTGGGGATACCTGGTGAACCAAGTCCACTGCAAGTGGCAGTCAAGGTCAGTTTTTTCACAGCTCTGACTTTGAGTGAAATCAGACTAATGGACACTTCTAAAGTAATTACACATCCTGCACTTAGTGCCGCTTTTTTCTGCATCAAAGCTCATGAAGTTGAGGGAAGTTTTTCTTGTACAGTTCCAACAAAAATACTGCATCAAACCTTTTCACAACCTTATATTTAGAAGTGCATCAGGCTCTACAAAGTATTACAACTATTGTATATAAAATTTTACTGAAATTTGGTTTCCATTTACACTAGACCCTTCCTGAGGTTTGTTCTGAACAAGATGAACTGGACTTCCTCATGGAGGCTCTCATCATCAGGTAACCTCTACAGAGACAATTTAAATACCAGTGTGTAGGATTATGAGGGTGCAGTTTGCAACCAACAGAATACCGCTCCTCTTCCAAGCATGAAGCAACATTAGTGGTGGCTGCCACTCCGATGTAGAAGTGCAGAGGGCCTTCATGGGGCCGGTGTTTGGTTTGTTTGTTCTGAGCTTCTGTAGAAACACGTCAGTACAACATGGCAGTCTCTGTGGAAGAGGACACACTCCCTATAGGTCTTCAAAGTGCTCATTCTAAGCAAAAACACAACAACTTGTAAACACGTGTGATATTACACTAATGGAAACATAATAAGGACTAGTAATTCCATTTCTGCTAATAGCTCCCCTGAAATCCTACACACTGGTCCTTTAAAGGATTCTGGCTGCTGTTAAGAACCATCTAAGCCATTTTCTGACACATTTCCATGCTGTGCTGCTGTCCCTGCAGTAAGTTCAGCCACCAGAACATTGTGCGTTGTATAGGAGTCAGTCTGCAGGCCATGCCCAGGTTCATCCTGCTGGAGCTGATGGCCGGAGGAGACCTCAAGACCTTCCTGAGGGAGACCAGACCCCGGCTGGTGAGACTCATTGCTGTATCACGCTCAGCTCAACATTGTCTTTTACGATCTCTTCATTTTTTCAGCATTGACACCACCTTGTTGATTTAGTTGTTAGCAGTTGCTCGTTGACACATCACGGTTATGGACACAACATTACAATTCGTTTAGAGTTCTGTTCAGCTGGTGAAGACCAGTATTTACTTTCTATACCAACTCCTGAGGGAAATAAATGGTTCTCCAGCTGCTAAAAGCTCTGCTCTGTTAACCAGCACGTTGCTAAGAGTCTGTCTGCTGTTAGCTGCTGGACAGGTAGTGTACGGTATGTTTTTAGAGTTTCTTCACTGTTGCAGCCAAAGCATCGCTATGAGAGCAGTGAGGTGAACCAAACCAGTGGAGTTATAGCTAGACAGCTAAACAATGAGCTGAAATGCACTATTATACCATATTAGCAATCAAGCCAAGAGCAGCTGCAGATCCAGGAGATAATTCTCTTTCAGTAAGTAAGTAACAATGTCATATTGTTTTCACATCGCTATTTGATAGATTGTTATCATAAAAAGTGATTATAGCCCCTTTAGGCTATTATTTCTGATGGAGCCTCAGAATTCTCTCATCTAAGTTAGTCCAGTCAGATCTTGTACTAATGTGTACTCCATCTGTGTCTCAAATCTGCCTCAGATATATTCGCTAATATCTAATTCTGTCTTTGTCCATCTTGTCTGTGCGTGATCAGGAGCAGCCATCCAGCCTGACCATGGTGGACCTTCTGAACGTGGCCAGAGACATAGCTAAAGGCTGCCAGTATCTAGAGGAAAACCAGTTTATACACAGGTACTTCACCAGATCTGCACATTTTGCAAAAACAAATGCAGAAAATGATAGCGGAAGGATGTAATGGATTCTGTGGTTCTCCTTCCGAAGCAGATCAAAGCAACAGAGAGAAAGACAAACTGTAAACAGAAAACAGTACATAGGGTATTGCATACCACTGAATGCATTTGGAATGCAAATATGCAGTAGGCGAACTGAGTTGCCCACATTCATCTGCTAACGTCTACTCAGAATTATAAACTGACTGCATCCATCCAAGCATAACATATGGACTCTGCACGCCTTTTGCCTTTCATACGATAGCAGAAAGGACAAGTGATGAGTTTAGTATCAGCACAGCCAGATGGGGAAGCCGGCTTGCCTTTTTACGGTCTGTATCCAAGGCACAAGTCAACAGTGTGTCCCTCTATAGACATAATCACAGTGGTTGGCGAACCAAAGGATGTGGCTCCGGAATTATTTTGAAGCTGTCTTACAAAGATTAACTTTATGAATGTCCTTGAGGAAAGTCAAGTACGTGTTAAAATGAGGAGGGGTCAAAACAGATTCACCAATCATATTAAGACAATTAAAGCACCTTCCTTGTGCTCTGTCTTTGACTTCCTACGAATTGGCAAATGACACACATGCCCTAATAAAGCTTGTTTGCCCCAATGTGGCACAGTAAAACTCCATCATTCTAATGGCTCGCTCTTCTCTGGAGGCTTGTGATCTTCCAAACAACCTGATTTTCTGCCTTCAAAGCTGCATTAAAATTCACCCTAACACCGTCCTTGAAGCTGTTTTGAATTTTATGGAGGTGTGTTTGCTTGGGGTTGAGTATGGGGGCAGGTGAATGAGGGAAGGTGGAGGAGTAGCCACTACTCAGAAAATGCAGCTTTTTCTCAGGGATTACTGGCTTGGATGATGAGCTGTGATGTGCTCCAGCAGGTTAAATCACAGGGTTAATGCTGTCTGAGAACAACTTACTCCCAGCTTTTGTGTTTCTCTGCTTATTTCTGCGGCGGCGCTCATCTGTTTTACAGCCAGTGGATCATGCAGTGTTGCTCTTTGGTTATTTTATTTTACAACAGGCTTGGCCCCCGCAATGGAAATTGCCACTGCCTGAAAAGGAGCCCTGTGCTGGGGTGTTGGGTACTTTAATGTAACTGCAGGTGTTAAAATAAATTAATAATACAGATTGTTCTCGAAGTGCTGCAGTGAAATGGGTCTTTAAGCTGCAGTTAAAATTTACTGTAAATAAGGTCTACAGTATGAGGCCAGTCAATAATATTTTAATAACTGCTCTCACACCATGGTGCTGCATGTACAATTTGTCTGTGTCCTTCTCTAAAGCCTTCAGCCAGCAGTCTGTGACAGCTACTGCTGCATTTCAAGGCTCATCCTTGCCTACGAGCAAAAGCAAATAATTTCCATGAATTCTTCCAAAGCATTAAACAAGGCCTGCTTGGATTTAGCTGGAGGCCCTCACAGAGAGAGTGTCTGTGTACATGCCTTCCCACCTGCTAATTAGAGTCAGGCTAGGAAAAGTCGTTCAGTCTTCCTGAAGTAGCGGTGTAGCCTTTAAATGGATTGATTGTTTGACTGTTTATTCCTAAACAGGAAATCCTGTGTGATGACACAGTTTAAGAAGTTCTCTGTAGCAGGTTTTGACAGCTCAGTTTACTGACACTCTAAATTAGACTCCAGCAAAATAAAAACAGGCTTTCTCAGAGAAACTGAGACGCAAATAGATGCCAGAAAACATTGCAGTTTTTATTTCATACTAAATTATTCAGTATCAGATTTGTTTTAGTTTGTAATATTGTAAGTTGAAGGTTTCCCACTTGTGGTACATTGAAGTAGGGCAACCATCACAGTGTAAGTCCCTGACTTAAAGCCTGAACTAAATCAGTCTGAATTATTACTGTATCCTCGTCGTGTCATTTCTCATTTAGGTTCTTTAGAGTGTGGAGGACAAACTTCAAAACAATGCATTTCTGTCTATACACTCAGAGCTCAGTATGGTGGTTTCTATCACTACTAGTTATTTACTTCCATCCCAGCTCTCTTTCATGATCTAGTGTGAGCAGAGTGCCACATGATGTTATTCTGATGTTAAATCCTGGCCAGATGCACGCTGATGAGGAGCATTGTGCTCACAACATCACTTGTGAAGATGTTAAGAAAGTTAGATGCCAGGGGAGCAGAATACAGTGTGTGGGCTCAGTTTCCTTCCCCCAGACAGAAGTGGAAGTCGCAATGTGAACGACTGTATTTTTGCTTTAAGAATAACCCACCACAGTGCAAATATGAATTTTCTCCTCTAACCCACTCTGCCTTCATATACTGTGGAATATTTCAGTCTTTTCTCTGGATGCACCATGTGGGTAGAGTCATAAAGGCACTAAGAAACTGTACACTTTGAAAGACAACTATACGCTTGCCCAGGGCAACATGGTAGTTACACTGAACTTCAGATCCAACTGGGGAGCGTCTGTAGGTGTCTCATACAGGGACCTCTCTTACAGATGCAAATATAGGAGAAACTCTGGTAAACTACTAAGGAAATGAGGAGTTAGACAAGCTGTGTGAACATCAATGCTCCACTTGTCTAGCTCTTACATACACTATATCCCAACATACTGTACTAAAAAACTCACATCATTTAAACTTACCATGACTTACTGTAGCCTAATAAAGTGACTAAGCTCTTATCAGTCCATGCACAGTGAGCTGACAGTGGGTCTTTCTCATGTCTTTCAGGGACATCGCAGCTCGGAATTGCCTTCTGACTTGCAAAGGACCGGGTCGTGTGGCCAAGATCGGAGATTTTGGGATGGCTCGAGACATCTACAGGTACATTTCCAAACAATGACTGATGTAAGACAGCAGGTGAGACCATCTTGGCTCAGCTGACCATGTTTGGTTGAAGTAATGTCCAGTTAAGGTCCAAAATCAGCAGAGTAAAGACTCAGCTCACATCAAATCGACAACGAGAATGAAAGTGTCTTTCTGAAGAACAAACACTTGGAGACATTGGTATCAGCCCATATCAGTTGACAGTGAAAGCTAAACCATGCGTCACCAGTAAAAAAAAAAAAATCTCAGTTGCTCTTAGGTTTCTCCTTAATATATTGCTACATGAGGCAACTAATGCTAGTTGGTTAACGACTGAAGATTGTCTTTGGTTAAAAGAGTCAGTTGGGGTGACTAATAGATCTTTTGTACATACATCCATCCATTCCCACTGTTTCTTCAACTTACCACTGAGGAGCATTGTGAAGAAAAAAATACTCTCTTTTCCTCTACTAAGGAGTTGCCTTGCAGCTGTTAGCTGAAGACACCATGCAGGTCAACTGTATTCACCTTAAATCATCCCAGAGATCCTATGAGTCACCTCCAATTATCCTGCAGGTTATCACCTTTGAACCCTGTTCCTATTTACTTCTCCCAAAATAAGGCTGTGAGCACATTCAGGCCTTCTCTCCTGCTAGTATGTACATGAGAAAGACAACCACTGTAGGAAGAAGATGTGTCAGGACTCCTGACCTGGTCAAGATTAGATATTGTTTAGTCTGACGTGCCTGAGCAAATAAGTTGTCCCCATGTTAAGTTCCAGTCTAAATCTGGCTTTCCTCCCAACCCAATATTTACCCGAAGGTTGAAGAGGATCCTCAGAATTGATGCTGTCGGTGCTCCCATGAATGTGTTGCTTTGTTGTGTCACTTCTCCTGATATCAGTAAACCTTACTCTCAACCTAAGTCATCTGATTCTCCAGAGCGTCTCTGTATCTGCCTCCTCATCCTCTCTTGACATCGCTGAAATTCCACAAAAGGATGTATTGCTACTTCTTGCTTTTGCAGGTTATTCTTATTTAACATTAAATTGTAGCTATTTATTGGCCCTGGTGCACGCTGGTCTTCAGTCTGCTGAGGAGCATTGTGCTCACAACATCACTTCTAAGGATGTTAAGAAAGCTAGATGCCAGGGGAGCAGAATGCAGTGTGTGGGCTCAGTTTCCTTTTTCCCCAGACAGGAGTAGAGCATGCTGTGTGAACTGTTGTATTTTTCTCAAAGAATAATCATCCACCACAGTCCAAATAGGAATTTTCTCCTCTAAATAAGTAGTCAGTGTAGTGAGAGAAACTCACACCTACAGCCAAGTTAGAAGCACCAGTGAACCTACGATGCATGTATCTGGAGTGTTGGAGGTAACGGCACCCACACAAAACCCACACAGGCCAAGAGAGATCACAGCGTATAGCACAAATTAGCTTTTGACGATGAAATTTTGAAGATTTAAAATCAGTTCAGACTATTTAAGGTTATTTCGTGGGAGCATTAAGGCTTTTATTTAAAATTGACATTGGAAAGAGGTGGGAAATGTGGCAAAAGAGGGAAGAGGAATGAATGGCAGCGAATGGTCCGGTCAGCCGGGAACTGAACCGGTGTTCAGGGCATTTACACACATATGTGACCTAAATACTGGACCATCAGGAGGACCCTATAGGTTTGTTTTTTATGTACAAAGAAGGACATTTGACTGTTAAATACATTCTCATACCCGTGTGCAGTAGGCTGTATCTAATGTACATCCATCCATGTGCATTAGTGTCACGTACGTGCACTCTTGTAGCACATACGCTGGGCAGAGACAGTTATTGGGCTGCACATAAACTCTCCAAAGTTGACGAGATGAAGAAATTCAAACCACGCAGACCCGTCCGTGCTAGTAGACAAGGAAAGTTTAACCCCAGCTATTTCAGACGTGGCTGTTTCTATGTGTTTCTGCCTTTTATCCACATGCAAACAGTGTTAGCTCATTGAAAACTTAGCTTCTGGAAAACTCTTTTATAGGGTGAAGATACTCAGAAACTCATTTTGCAGTGTTGACATGGAAAAGATAGGAAAAAGAGGTTTTGGCTTCTGATATCAGACAGGCATCATTATCTCCTTTGTTTACATGAGAACATTTTGTGCAATAGTGGATGTATTGCCGGGAGAACTTTTTACATGTTGCGTAAATGTACCGTTATTTTCCCACTTTACTGAGAAATTCAGGCTTTAGAATCAGTCAACATTTATAATTCCCTCCTTCCTCAATGTTAGCAGAACCAGTAATAGCTTTTTTGGAGGCTTCATGGCTTTAGCCTTAAGGTTATATCGCCACCTGTTGTTTTGGCATGCTCTTACATTTGCTTCTTTGATTTTCATATGGACAGAGTTTCTCTTTTTTTGAGAATAGGAGAAAATAGAAAATAGTTTGCCAGTTCTGTGCTGCCAGCTCTTGCTACTTTCAGTCAACTCACAGTATGCTGTAATGAGACTATACTAGAGTTTAACTACCGTAATATATGTTATACATCTTCTAATTGTATGACATGCTTAGACACAAAGACACATGTAATCATCCATCCATCCATCCATCCATCCATCCATCCATCCATCTTCTATACACCACTTAATCCTCATTAGGGATTCTATCCCAGCTGACTTAAGGTACGTGTCCACTGGCTCCAGCAACTTCCCGCATCCCATTTATTGTCTATGTGAAACGCACCGCAGTCCATGCTGGTTGCATTGCGATGCATTTCGAGCTGTGATCCGGTGCATCACCCCAGAGCTCATTTGCAAAAAGTGGACTTGACTTTGACTTCTACAGGTCCGACGCATCGCAATACTTTGGTTAAACGTCAAAACTAGCCGTCGTTCAACTAAAACGAGGAAAGATTCAGCTACTGCACAGATTATTTCTCACTTCAAATGCCTTCAGAAACACTTTTCGCTGAACTGTTTTCGTAATAAAAGAGAAAGTTTGCAACTGAACCGCCATGTTGGTCCGAAGTATCTACCAGACTGATGTTGAAGGCGCTGTCATGTGACCATTTAGTGGCCAACTAGTGACTGCCCACCAAGCAGTTGATTTTCAGATGTTGTGCGTTTACATGTGGGAAAAACAGATCCAGTGGACACGCACCATTAAATTTGTTTTATGTTTGCCACCTCAGCGACGTCTGCGTGGCTCTGTGTGGACAAATTACATAATTTTAGCAGCCAGTCCCCTTACACAGCCTTCTCAAGAGGAACATTGCTGCGTTGTGCACCTCCAGATGGAGACACGCAGAAAGCTGGCAGAAGAACAGGAGCTCCTAGCAGCACAAGTTCAGAAATACAGGCACTTATACGATTCATCACACAGAGATCACTGTGATAACCGTGTTATGAACAATTCATGGTGTGAAATTAAAATTAACTGCTGAAATGCAACTATTCGGTAAAATGCCATGTTGTAAGTAGTGGAAACAATGGCAAACTTCTTCATGGAGTATAAAGCCACACACGGTCTCTCAAGCGGATTTCCAGGCATCTCACACAGCTAGTTCATGTGGAAAGCATAACCCAGCCTTTAGGGTGAAGACAGGGGACACCCTGGACAGGTCACCAGTCTATCACAGGGCTAACAATCCCTCTCACATTCACACCTATAAACAATTTAGAATCACCAGTTGACCTCAGCATGTCTTTGGACTGTGGGAGGAAGCTGGAGAACCTGGTGAGAACCCATACATGCACAGGGAGAACATGGAGACTCCATGCAGAAAGATCCCAGACTGGCACGCAAACTAGGGATCTTCTAGCTGTGAGGCGACAGTGCTAACCACTGAGCCACTGTGCAGATCCACATGTAATCAGATTTGAAGTATTTTAGTGAGAGTACAAACAGTTTTTCTTCCTGTGTGGTTGTTAAAAGTTTTATCACTTCTCAAGCACAGTTTTCAGCTGGTAAATGCTGAAACTCAGCTGTTTTACTCTCCATCAGACTAACGCCTTCTTTTAATCCACATCAGCTCATCTGTAGCCCCAACAGCATGTCATTATTCTTAGCTCAAACTTTCTAATACAGCTAACACTACTTCACGTGACGCCATTTAAATGAACACACAATCCAGCAGGGAAATCTCTTAAGCCTTTCATCTGGTAAGAAATTAGAACAGGGGAAATATGTCACAGCATTCTGCTAAATCAACGCAGCACTTTCGCATCATGCCATGGAAAGTCACATAAGAGCAAAGTCACTCTGTGAACATCCGGAAAAGGCTGTTGCACAACATCCCCGGGGAGCCACATTAGGAACGCTTGATTTAATTGCTGATGTCAGTTTTTCAGGTGCCTCGCTGCGATATTGTTTTTATCTCCCAGCCTGGAGCTGTGGTGCCAGGACTGGGATTCTTTTTTTACTATCATTGTTATGTTCAGAGGGAGGGGTGGTTGTTTGGCACACAATGCCAGCAGGCCACTAGTGTGTTATTACTGCTGTTTCATGATGTCTCCCTACTGTTACGTGACAAGAGACGTGGGAGTCTTTTTGAGGCGATCACAGGGGACATGTGCCCCAGTGAGGGTCTAGGACAAGGAGTAATGTCAGCTTTTTATATTCTGATAGGAGAGCCACAGGCGCACTTCAACGTGGTACTCCACTGATTCCCACACACACAAATTCACTCACACACTCTCACATGCATGCTTGCACACCAGTGATGCGGTGGTAAATAAAGCAGGTAAACAATAGCTGCTAGACAGTAATCATCCTAAAGTAAACAGCTGCCGGTGTGAGGAGAAATCCACTGTGCTTTCAGAAAAGAGTTGTTTTTGCCTTAAACTACCAGATATTCATCAGAACTCTTAACAATGGTTGTATAGCATGACTTTAGCTTGTATTTATTAATGTCAGCCTGGCACGCTCACATGCAGAGACGCACAATAAAGGCAGAACAAAGACATTCAACTCAGCCGACATAAGTATTAGACTCCACCATTGTGTCCTCAGGTGCATGCTTCTATCTCACTTTCCATTCAGCACAGTCGGCTCTGAGCCTTTGTCTCTCACTGTTCTAGACTTCTCTATCTCCCAGCTTCCCTCCTGCTCTCAGAGTGGCTCACACAAA